>NW_028165551.1:55000-56013 GCF_964263955.1 Coregonus lavaretus | reverse complement strand
TCAGTTGTTGGTGGCTCTGATGTCAGAGCACCCAGCCTCCATGATCCCAGCCTTCGACCAGAGGAATGGCATACGGTACGCACACACGCACACGCACACACAAACATGCACACACAAACACACACTCACTCACAATTGCTGAGGACACAAACGCCACAGGGAGAGGGACACAGCCAAACAGGATATGTAGACCCACCTTGGGTAACTTTCCCAAAATTCCCAGGTTTTCCAGAAATCCTGTTTGGAATATTCCTGGAATATCCCTCAACCGGGATTTCTGGAAAACCTGATAGATTGTATTTGTAGGGTGGCTGACTGTCTGTGTTGCTGTGTTCCAGGGTAATCTGTAAACTCCTAGCTTCTCAGACTGAGAGCATCAGAGTCCAGGCTCTCAAAGTCCTGGGATACTTCCTCAAACACCTCGGACACAAGTGAGTACCTGGATGGATGGATGGATGGGTGTGTGTGTGTGTGTGTGTGTGTGTGTGTGTGTGTGTGTGCGTACGGAGCATGAGCCATTGACTAATACCATGCTGGCTCCTACATTTAAATAACCTTAAAGGTTTTAGTGAAGTTAGATTATGGACAGTCATGAAGGAGCTACCATGCATGTGGGTTGTCTCCTGCTAGCAATGTTAAGGACAGTCATGAAGGAGCTCAGTGTATAGGCTCAGGGAGTGTGTATGTGTGTGTGTGTGTGTGTGTGTGTGTGTGTGTGTGTGTGTGTGTGTGTGTGTGTGTGTGTGTGTGTGTGTGTGTGTGTGTGTGTGTGTGTGTGTGTGTGTGTGTTTGTGCATGTGTGTTGAGTTAATGTGATCCTGGCAGAATAATCGTTGTGACAGAGCGTGCTTCCTGTGAGACAAAGCCCTGATCAGGAGTAAAGCATTCTGGGAGGGTTATTCATCACTTCTGACGTCCACGCCGGATAGCACGATATCAGCGCACAGTCCTGCACCTGTGTGTGAGAGAGAGAGGGAACGAGAGAGATCGTCCTGTTCATGAGCAAGGGGTTG
>NW_028165551.1:10000-47500 GCF_964263955.1 Coregonus lavaretus | reverse complement strand
CATAGTGGACTGCAGTAGAGACAGACAGCTCTATCATAGTGGACTGCAGTAGAGACAGACAGCTCTATCATAGTGGACTGCAGTAGAGACAGACAGCTCTATCATAGTGGACTGCAGTAGAGACAGACAGCTCTATCATAGTGGACTGCAATAGAGACAGACAGCTCTATCATAGTGGACTGCAATAGAGACAGACAGCTCCATCATAGTGGACTGCGTGAACTCTCAATGTTGATTGAATGATCATGGTGCTTTGAGTCTGTCAGTATCCATAGCAACGGCTTCACTTGGGCTGCTCAATGACGAGACCTGAGAGAGAGCTGTTAGCTATTTTCTGTCACTCTAAACTCTAAACGTGATTATTTTCTGTGAAACAATCTCTCCTGTTTTATAGTTGATGAAGTATGAGCACTTCTGACACCATGTTATGATCTTATTTAGATATGAATGTACTGAGCACGAGCTCAGCTTAAACATTTTAGTGATTCATGTAGTGATTCATTTAGTGATTCATTTAGTGATTCATTAGTGATACCCGAGCCCTGCCCGTGCCCTAGTTATTGATGAAAAACCTGTATAATGTCGGGCCGCCGGGCTCGGGTCGGGTAGCAGAGCTCTACTACACACGGTATGGGCTCAGAACGTGATGTGTGTTAAGATACAGCATCTGGATCTCTGCTATTAGTCTGAAGGTGGTAACAACTTCCCCCTCCCCCTTCCCCTTCTTCCCCTCCCTCCCTCCTCTTCCCCTCCCTCCCTCCCTCCTCTCCTCTCCTCTCCTCCTCCCCTCTTCCCCTCCCTCCCTCCTCTTCCCCTCCCTCCCTCCCTCCCTCCCTCCCTCCCTCCTCTCCTCTCCTCCCCTCTTCCCCTCCCTCCCTCCCTCCTCTCCTCTCCTCTCCTCTCCTCTCCTCTCCTCTCCTCTCCTCTCCTCTCCTCTCCTCTCCTCTCTTCTCTTCTCTTCTCTTCTCTTCTCTTCTCTTCTCTTCTCTTCTCTTCTCTTCTCTTCTCTTCTCTTCTCTTGTCTTGTCTTGTCTTGTCTTGTCTTGTCTTGTCTTGTCTTGTCTTGTCTTGTCTTGTCTTGTCTTGTCTTGTCTTCTCTTCTCTTCTCCTGTCTTCTCTTCTCCTCCCTCCCTCCATCCCTACCTCCCCCTCTTCTCCTCTCCTCTCCCTTCCTCCCTCCTCCTTCTCTCCCTCCCTCTCCTCCTTCTCTCCCCTCCTTTCCTCCCTCCCTCCTTCTCTCCCCTCCTTCCCTCCCTCCTTCTCTCCCCTCCTTCCCTCCCTCCCTCCCTCCTCCCATCCCTCCTTCCCCCTCCCTCTTTCAGTGATTCTGAAGGTGGTAGCGACCCTGTTGAAGAACTCCAGCCCCAGTACTGAGCTGACGGAGGTCAGGAGACTGTTCCTGTCTGACATGATCAAACTGTTCAGCAACAGCCGAGAGAACAGACGGTGAACACACACATACACACACACACACACACACACACACACACACACACACACACACACACACACACACACACACACACACACACACACACACACACACACACACACACACACACACACACACACACACACACACACACACACACACACACCCTACGAATAAAATATAATGAATAGTTTAAGATGTTACCTATATATTTGTCCATCTCTAGGTGTCAGTCTGGGTTACATCAACCCGAAGAACACTATTGATCATAGTATTAACATGATTGATTATTAACTACGTATTGTCTATCTTCTAGGTGTCTGTTACAGTGTTCAGTATGGCAGGACTGGATGTTCAGTCTGGGCTACATCAACCCTAAGAGCCCAGAGGAGCAGAAGATAACCGAGATGGTCTATAACATCTTCAGGATCCTGCTCTACCACGCCATCAAGTACGAGTGGGGAGGATGGAGGGTCTGGGTGGATACGCTGTCCATCGCTCACTCCAAGGTAACGCACACACTGTGTACAGTGGAGAGTGGCAGGTGTCAATCAAACATCGCCAACACAAGACACACCCTTTTCCGATATGACATTAAGAGTTTATATACAGGTAAATAAGAAGATGCAGTGGCTTGCGAAAGTATTCACCCCCCTTTGGTATTTTTCCTATTTTGTTGCCTTACAACCTGGAATTAAAATTGATTTTTTTTTGTGGGGGGGGGGGGGGGCATGTGTCATTTGATTTACACATGCCTACCACTTTGAAGATGCTAAATATTTTTTGGGGTGAAACAAACAAGAAATAAGACCAAAAAAAAACAGAAAACTTGAGCGTGCGTAACTATTCACCCCCACAAAGACAATACTTTGTAGAGCCACCTTTTGCAGCAATTACAGCTGCAAGTCTCTTGGGGTATGTCTCTATAAGCTTGGCACATCTAGCCACTGGGATTTTTGCCCATTCTTCATGGCAAAACTGCTCCAGCTCCTTCAAGTTGGATGGAGTCATACCATAGATTCTCAATTAGATTGAGGTCTGGGCTTTGACTAGGCCATTCCAAGACATTTAAATGTTTCCCCTTAAACCACTCGAGTGTTGCTTTAGCAGTGTGCTTAGGGTCATTGTCCTGCTGGAAGGTGAACCTCTGTCCCAGTCTCAAATCTCTGGAAGACTGAAACAGGTTCCATCATTCCTTAAATTCTGACCAGTTTCCCAATCCCTGCCGATGAAAAACATCCCCACAGCATGATGCTGCCACCACCATGCTTCACTGTGGGGATGGTGTTCTCGGGGTGATGAGAGGTGTTGGGTTTGCGCCAGACATAGCGTTTTTCTTGATGGCCAAAAAGCTACATTTTAGTCTCATCTGACCAGAGTACCTTCTTTTTCTGGCCACTCTTCCGTAAAGCCAAGCTCTGTGGAGTGTACGGCTTATAGTGGTCCTATGGACAGATACTCCAATCTCCGCTGTGGAATTTTGCAGCTCCTTCGGGGTTATCTTTGGTCTCTTTGATGCCTCTCTGATTAATGTCCTCCTTGCCTGGTCCGTGAGTTTTGGTGGGCGGCCCTCTCTTGGCAGGTTTGTTGTGGTGCCATATTCCCACGTCCCACCGGAAGCAGAATTTCAATTTAATTTGAAACTCTTTTCCACCTTCTCCTCCCTCCTTAATCATCCAACCTCCCCTCCTCCCTCTCTGCAGACGACTTTGTCAACCACTTTGAAAAGAAGATTGATGACATCCGCCGTTCATTCACTCAGCCTATTGAGTCCACTGGTCTCACTCACACTGAAATACCCCTATGCCTTGACCTCATTCTCCCCTCTCTCTCCAGATGACATCCTGCGACTAGTGATGTCTGGCAGCCTGACAACCTGCCAACTCAACCCCATCCCCTCCTCCCTTCTCCAGATTATCTCTGGAGACCTTCTCCCATTCCTCACTTCCCTCATCAACTCATCCCTGACCACTGGCTGCATCCCCTCTGACTTCAAATTGGCAGAGTTGCTCCCCTCCTCAAGAAACCAACACTTGACTCATCTGACGTCAAAAACTACAGACCTGTATCCCTTCTTTCTTTTCTTTCCAAAACACTTGAGCGTGCCTTTTTCCATTTATTCAGATTACAACTTCTCACTTTTGGTTATTTGAAAATGAAACATCATAAAAAAGACTGTGGGAGTTATGTCACACATGCAGCTAACAAAAATATATTGAATTGTCTGCTCTATCCAAAATTATAACCAACTGATTGCAGAATTACCGCAAAAATGGAGGAGGCAAGTGGAAGGGGGAGAAGGTTAGGAACTTGTTTGTCGGCCCTGCATTAAAGACCAAAATTGGTTAAAATTTAATAAATTTAAAGACCAATAAATTGACAGCTGTACCATACACGTTGCAAAATAGCTGTGAAGAGATTTTTGATGTGCCGATCCCATGGCTCAGGGTTTATGAACTGATACACAAAACGACGCCGGATTCAAAACGTTTTCCATTTAAATTATTATACAAAATTATTGCAACCAATAGAATGTTATATATATATATATATATATATATATATATATATATATATATATATATATATATATATATATATATATATATACACAGTGGGGAGAACAAGTATTTGATACACTGCCGATTTTGCAGGTTTTCCTACTTACAAAGCATGTAGAGGTCTGTAATTTTTATCATAGGTACACTTCAACTGTGAGAGACGGAATCTAAAACAAAAATCCAGAAAATCACATTGTATGATTTTTAAGTAATTCATTTGCATTTTATTGCATGACATAAGTATTTGATACATCAGAAAAGCAGAACTTAATATTTGGTAAAGAAACCTTTGTTTGCAATTACAGAGATCATACGTTTCCTGTAGGTCTTGACCAGGTTTGCACACACTGCAGCAGGGATTTTGGCCCACTCCTCCATACAGACCTTCTCCAGATCCTTCAGGTTTCGGGGCTGTCGCTGGGAAATACAGACTTTCAGCTCCCTCCAAAGATTTTATTTTGGGTTCAGGTCTGGAGACTGGCTAGGCCACTCCAGGACCTTGAGATGCTTCTTACGGAGCCACTCCTTAGTTGCCCTGGCTGTGTGTTTCGGGTCGTTGTCATGCTGGAAGACCCAGCCACGACCCATCTTCAATGCTCTTACTGAGGGAAGGAGGTTGTTGGCCAAGATCTCGCAATACATGGCCCCATCCATCCTCCCCTCAATACGGTGCAGTCGACCTGTCCCCTTTGCAGAAAAGCATCCCCAAAGAATGATTTTCCACCTCCATGCTTCACGGTTGGGATGGTGTTCTTGGGGTTGTACTCATCCTTCTTCTTCCTCCAAACACGACGAGTGGAGTTTAGACCAAAAAGCTCTATTTTTGTCTCATCAGACCACATGACCTTCTCCTATTCCTCCTCTGGATCATCCAGATGGTCATTGGCAAACTTCAGACGGGCCTGGACATGCGCTGGCTTGAGAAGGGGGACCTTGCGTGCGCTGCAGGATTTTAATCCTTGACGGCGTAGTGTATTACTAATGGTTTTCTTTGAGACTGTGGTCCCAGCTCTCTTCAGGTCATTGACCAGGTCCTGCCGTGTAGTTCTGGGCTGATCCTTCACCTTCCTCATGATTATTGATGCCCCACGAGGTGAGATCTTGCATGGAGCCCCAGACCGAGGGTGATTGACCGTCATCTTGAACTTCTTCCATTTTCTAATAATTGCGCCAACAGTTGTTGCCTTCTCACCAAGCTGCTTGCCTATTGTCCTGTAGCCCATCCCAGCCTTGTGCAGGTCTACAATTTTATCCCTGATGTCCTTACACAGCTCTCTGGTCTTGGCCATTGTGGAGAGGTTGGAGTCAGTTTGATTGAGTGTGTGGACAGGTGTCTTTTATACAGGTAACGAGTTCAAACAGGTGCAGTTAATACAGGTAATGAGTGGAAAACAGGAGGGCTTCTTAAAGAAAAACTAACAGGTCTGTGAGAGCCGGAATTCTTACATTTACATTTACATTTTAGTCATTTAGCAGACGCTCTTATCCAGAGCGACTTACAGGAGCAATTAGGGTTAAGTGCCTTGCTCAAGGGCACATTTACGTCATTTAGCAGACGCTCTTATCCAGAGCGACTACAAGTTGGTGCATTCACCCTATAGCCAGTGGGATAACCACTTTACAATTATACTTTTTTTTGGGGGGGGGGGGGGGGGGGGGGGGGGGGTAGAAGGATTACTTTATCCTATCCCAGGTGTTCCTTAAAGAGGTGGGGTTTCAAATGTCTCCGGAAGGTGCTGAGTGACTCCGCTGTCCTGGCGTCATGAGGGAGCTTGTTCCACCATTGGGGTGCCAGAGCAGCGAACAGTTTTGACTGGGCTGAGCGGGAACTATGCTTCCGCAGAGGAAGGGGAGCCAGCAGGCCAGAGGTGGATGAACGCAATGCCCTCGTTTGGGTGTAGGGACTGATCAGAGCCTGAAGGTACGGAGGTGCCGTTCCCCTCACTGCTCCATAGGCAAGCACCATGGTCTTGTAACGGATGCGAGCTTCAACTGGAAGCCAGTGGAGTGTGCGGAGGAGGGGGGTGACGTGAGAGAACTTGGGAAGGTTGAACACCAGACGGGCTGCGGCATTCTGGATGAGTTGTAGGGGTTTAATGGCACAGGCAGGGAGCCCAGCCAACAGCCAGTTGCAGTAATCCAGACGGGAGATGACAAGTGCCTGGATTAGGACCTGTGCCGCTTCCTGTGTAAGGCAGGGTCGTACTCTCCGAATGTTGTAGAGCATGAACCTGCAGGATCGGGTCACCGCCTTGATGTTAGCGGAGAACGACAGGGTGTTGTCCAGGGTCACGCCAAGGCTCTTCGCACTCTGGGAGGAGGACACAACGGAGTTGTCAACCGTGATGGCGAGATCATGGAACGGGCAGTCCTTCCCCGGGAGGAAGAGCAGCTCCGTCTTGCCAGGGTTCAGCTTGAGGTGGTGATCCGTCATCCATACTGATATGTCGGCCAGACATGCAGAGATGCGATTCGCCACCTGGTTATCAGAAGGGGGAAAGGAGAAGATTAGTTGTGTATCGTCAGCGTAGCAATGATAGGAGAGGCCATGTGAGGATATGACAGAGCCAAGTGACTTGGTGTATAGGGAGAAAAGGAGAGGGCCTAGAACTGAGCCCTGGGGGACACCAGTGGTGAGAGCACGTGGTGCGGAGACAGCTTCTCGCCACGCCACTTGGTAGGAGCGACCGGTCAGGTAGGACGCAATCCAGGAGTGAGCCGCGCCGGAGATGCCCAGCTCGGAGAGGGTGGAGAGGAGGATCTGATGGTTCACTGTATCAAAGGCAGCAGACAGGTCTAGAAGGACAAGAGCAGAGGAGCTTACTGGTTGGTAGGTGATCAAATACTTATGTCATGCAATAAAATGCAAATTAATTACTTAAAAATCATACAATGTGATTTTCTGGATTTTTGTTTTAGATTCCATCTCTCACAGTTGAAGTGTACCTGTGATAAAAATTACAGACCTCTACATGCTTTGTAAGTAGGAAAACCTGCAAAATTCACGGTGTATCAAATACTTGTTCTCCCCACTGTGTGTGTGTGTATATATATATATATATATATATATATATATATATATATATATATATATGGGGGATACAACCATCTCAGCTCTGCAGATTTTGCTATGAAGAGACAGAATCATTAGATCATTTGTTTTGGTACTGTCCATATGTAGCTTGTTTTTGGTCGCAGGTTCAAGATTGGCTGAAGAACCACAACGTTTATTTAAAGCTATCAGCCAGGGCAACTATCTAATAACACTGCTGAGTGACTTGAAAAGCCATTGTCAGTCGATCAATATCATAATAGTACTTTTAGTAAAGGTGTTCATCTTTCATTTAGAATCTGTGGAAACTATGAGAATAGAAAGATTCAGAACTTTTGTGAAACATCACAGCACAGTTGACAAATATTAGGCAAGTAGAAATCAAGACTGGATGGTTTTTAGAGATAGATGGGAGGGGTTGAGGGTAGCTGAGGGATGGGACTAATAACAACTAATTGCAACAAAATAAGTTAATAAATAAAATAAATAAATTGAGGGTAGCTGAAGGGTGGGATAAAAAAATATATATATAATAATAAAGAGATAACTAATGTAATATGTATAGTATGTATAAGCTGGAAATAGAAGCCTACGTACTTTTGTCCATTAGTTTACTCCAATTAGGGGAGGTGCGGTACGGTTAGGGGACAATTAAAAAATATTTTAAAAAATATGAAAAATAATATATTGGAAACCCACAATCTATCTGCAGTGTTAAAGCTGATCTACCCCCTAAAAAAATAAAAAATAAAATATTTATAACTCCACGGTGTCCCCGTCCCAGAGTGCAAAGAACCTTGGCATGACCCTGGACAACAACACCCTGTCGTTCTCTGCAAACATCAAAGCACTGACCCGCTCCTGCAGGTTAATTCTCTACAACATCCGTAGAGTACGACCCTGCCTCACACAGGAAGTACATCCCTACCTCACACAGGAAGCGGCGCAGGTCCTAATCCAGGCACTTGTCATCTCCCGTCTGGACTTCTGCAACTTGGTTCCCCGCTTGTGCCATCAAACCCCTGGCAACTTATCCAGAACGCTGCAGCCCGCCTGGTGTTCAACCTTCCCAAGTTCTCTCACGTCACCCCGCTCCTCCGCACACTCCACTGGCTTCCTGTCGATGCTCACATCCACTACAAGACCATGGTGCTTACCTACGGAGCAGCAAGAGGAACTGCCCCTCCCTACCTTCAGGCTATGCTCAATACCCTACACCCCAGCCTGAGCACTCTGTTCTGCCACCTCTGGTCTCTTGGCCATCCCACCGCTACAGGAGGGCAGCTCCCGCTCAGCCCAGTCCAAGCTCTTCTCTGTCTTGGCACCCTGTTAAGTGAATTTTTTTAATCTCAATGGTTGAACTCAACTATTTCAGTGTCTCTGTGCGTCTCCCAAAAGGATCAAGAAACGGACAGAGTCCCAGTCTGCGTAGTCAGAGATGTTTATTCATTGAGAATTCTGCCATCACAATTTCAGAGTCCGTCTTTTATACTCACACGTCATACAAAAATCCCTCCCCTCCTTAGGCGGGCTGTTTTCCTCTGCTCTCCTAACCATCAGGTCACACACACATGTTCTTATCATAGGCTGCATTCCTTAAGTTATCGCCGTCCTCACAATATCCTCCACCATATTTCATACTCCTTAAAAAGCCTAACAGTTTCCCCTTTATCTTGGTTTCTCAGTTGTCTGTAGCCAGTTCTCCTGTCCTTTGTTGTCTGGTCTAACTCTTACTCACATTGCTAAATAGTAGCTCAATGTCATAGTCTTTACTGGTCCTACACTCACGCATCTTTCACACAGTTTCACGGTGTAATAATTAGTCATTAATAATTATTCTATCACACCCCAATGGTGGAACCAGCTTCCCCTTGAAGCTTGGACAGCAGAGTCCCTGCCCATCTTCCAAAAACATCTGAAACCCTACCTCCTCAAAGAGTATCTTAAATAATCCCCCAGAACCCCCCCCCCCCCCCCCCCCCACACACACACACACACACACTTTGCTGATAGCTACTTAATTGAGGCAAAATGAATTTACTATGACAGAATGTGGTTGTACCACCTAGCTTTCTTAAGTCGCTCTGGATAAGAGTGCATGCTAAATGACTAAAATGTAATTAAAGGAAGTAGAATTGTATTCAATAAAATGCAATGAAATTTAAATGGCTTATTCATTCTACACATCGCCATAGAAATGTTTATTTTGACATCATGTATGGTTCCAAACCATGTAGCATAATGTTGAAAGATTTGATTTTTTTAAACTTATTCTCCTAAAACAATTTGAAATACTTACAGGGGTCTGGGAAATAATATAATAATTCATAATTTCCTAAATGTTTTTAAATATCAGAAAAAATATACCTTTCCCAGAATGCATTAGATCAAACACTGCAGTATCGAAGGGAACAATTTGTTTGACATCGTTGAGTTATTATCAAAGTAATATTCGAAGTGGTATGTGTATTCTTTTTCATTAATAAGTGACATATCCTTTTTGATAAAAGATTTGACCAAGAATGAGACTTTCATGTTTCATGTCTCAGTTGAATTGCTTTCAATTCTACTTCCTTTAATTCAAATTCTGCTTCCTGTGAGGTTGTTCATTGTTTGAATTGAATTAAATTCAGAAATTCAGAATTTACCCCAGCCCTGGTGTGTGTGTGTGTGGTAACTGATCGATCATACATCTCTGGCTAAGATGTTATTGATTATTGGTTATTGATGATTAGTTATTGATTATTTGTTTTGTATTATTAGTTATTGATCATGTCTCTTTTATAGGTAACGTACGAGGCCCGTAAGGAGTAGCTGGCTAAAGATGTTATTGATTATTGGTTATTGATCATGTCTCTCCCTCTATAAGGTAACGTACGAGGCCCATAAGGAGTACCTGGCGAAGATGTATGAGGAGTACCAACGACAGGAGGAGGAGAACATCAAGAAGGGGAAGAAAGGTTCTGTCTCCACCATCTCCGGCCTCTCGGCCACGCCCACCCCCGTCGTCAACGGCAACCTGGAGATCCGCGAGCTGGATGACCACTCCCAGACGCAGACCCCCGAGAGCGAGGCCGAGTACGGAGAGGGAGGAGGAGGAGGGGATTCCAGGAACCTGCTCGCTGAGGGAGGGGTGGGGATGAAGGGACCCAACGGGGAGCAGGGGTCAGGGGTAAGGGTCGAAGTTCATGACCTCCTGGTGGATATCAAGGCGGAGAAGGTGGAGGCTACGGAGGTCAAACTAGACGACCTGGATCTGTCCCCAGAAGGGATGGTGGGAGGAGGAGGGATTGGAGGGATAGGAGGAGGGAGGATGGGGAACGGGCCCCTGGTGGAGGTGGACTCCCTGCTGGACAGCGCCTACTGTGCCGTGGTGCAGAAGCTGAATGGTAACCACAGTAACCTGGCGCCTAAAGATGACACGGTGGTCACGGCGGTGGGGCCTATCACCATGGAGGATGATGGGAACATGGGTCCGCTCATCACCCTCGCCGATGAGAAGGACAGCGTCCCAAGCAACAACGGATTCCTCTTCAGCAAGGTAGGGGTTAAAAATATATGTGTTTTTTTATAGGAATATTCCCATTATTTCCACTGGTAGTAACAGTCGTACATAGTGTCAAGAAAGTGATGCTTCTCTCTCTTTCTCTTTCATATCAATATGTTTTATTGGATTTGCTTTGACTAAAAAACGATCAAGGTCAGAACGCGTCAGCTTTTTAAATTAATAAGCACCATGCATTGTTGCAGTCTTTTTTTATTTTGGACTACATGCTTTATTGCATGGCTCTCCAACCCTGTTCCTAGAGAGCTACCCTCCTGTAGGTTTAAACTCCAACCCTGTTCCTGGAGAGCTACCCTCCTGTAGGTTTTAACTCCAACCCTGTTCCTGGAGAGATACCCTCCTGTAGGTTTAAACTCCAACCCTGTTCCTGGAGAGCTACCCTCCTGTAGGTTTTAACACCAACCCTAATCTAGCGCACCTGATTCTAATAATTAGCTGGTTGATAAGATTAATCAGGTTAGTAACACCTGGGGTTGGAGCGAAAATCTACAGGAGGGTGACTCTCCAGGAACTGGGTTGGGGTGAAAAACTAGAGGGGGTGGCTCTCCAGGAACTGGGTTGGGGTGAAAATCTACAGGAGGGTGGCTCTCCAGGAACAGGGTTGGAGTTAAAACCTACAGGAGGGTAGCTCTCCAGGAACAGGGTTGGAGTCTTTGAGAGACCTGCTTTATTGTCTTTTTATCTGATGTTTTCTAGGTTGATGAGAAGCTGCTTCCAGCGCTGGCCGCCACAGACCCTCTGGTCCTTCCCAGCCCAGATCAGCCCCTCTCCTCAGGCTCCGTCCCCGTCCACTCCTCCACCTGCCCCAGCGATGACCTGAGTCTTCTGGCCCACATGACCTCCTGCGGGGGCTCAGACCTGAGCCAAGCCCACGGGGGGCTCCCCGAAGACGGGCCCTTCAAGATCCAGAGCCCCCTGGCTGACATTAGCTCCATCGCCCAGAGAGAGAGCCAGGCAGCTGAGATCCAGGCCCAGGGCCACCCAGAGGGAGAGGCGGCTGGAGGTGACGCGGCTAGCACCACATCTGATACAGAAAGGTCTGATGATGGGAAGAAGATACCGACCACGGCTACTACTCAGGTGGGGGTGACATAAAATATCTTACCTGAAGTGTGTTAAACCAGGTGAGGTAACTCTGGTATTTCAGTTGCTGCTGTACTTATTAGGCCTGTCTTCAGTAACTGAGAGACTGATCTAAGCTAACATTTACACAGCTGGCTAACAACGGTAGCAAAATGTATCCCAAACAATCCTGATACCTTCAAACTAAAAAAAGCTAACTTAATTATAGTTGTTAGCTTAGCTTCTGTAGCTGTTTTATTTTCAATATTCAGGTTCTTCCAACTGTTGTTTTAAGCTCATGTATTGTTTCCTTCCACAGTTTTGAGGGAGGAGCTAAAGGAGCTATTTAGCTCAGCCATTAGCTTTTTTTGCTGTAGCTATTGTTGTTAGGCTAGCAATTGTAGTTAACCAATTCAGCTGTTATTGTTGCTAGTTTACCAGTTGTTAGTTTACCACCGTTCCTTAACCTGTCCTTCCTCCCTAGGCGCTCCAAGGTCGTACGGCGGCCCAGTTGGAGCGTGACCTGCGTGTGGACCTGGGTTTCAGAGGGATGCCCATGACAGAGGAGCAGCGGCGCCAGTTCAGCCCCGGGCCTCGCACCACCATGTTCCGTATCCCAGAGTTCAAGTGGTCGCCCATGCATCAGCGCCTCCTCACAGACCTGCTGTTCGCCCTGGAGACCGATGTGCACGTGTGGAGGAGGTGAGGGTGGACGGACTGTGTTTGTTTACATCCCTGTTAGTGAGCATTTCTCCTTTGCCAAGATAATCCATCCACCTGACAGCTGATTAAACAGCATGATCATTACACAGATGCACCTTGTGCTGGGGACAATAAAAGGCCACTCTAAAATGTGCAGTTTTGTCACACAACACAATACCACAGATGTCTCAAGTTTTGAGGGAGCGTGCAATTGGCCTGCTGACTGCAGGAATGTCCACCAGAGCTGTTGCCAGAGAATTGAATGTTAATTGCTCTACCATAAGCCGCCTCCAACATCGTTTAGAGAATTTGGCAGTACGTCCAATCGGCCTCACAACCACAGACCACATGTAATCACGCCAACCCAGGACCTCCACATCCAGCTTCTTCACCTGCAGGATTGTCTGAGACCAGCCAACCAGACAGCTAATGAAACTGAGGAGTATTTCTGTCTGTAATAAAGCCCTTTTGTAGGGAAAAACTCATTCTGATTGGCTGGGCCTGGCTCCCAAGTGGGTGGGCCTATGCCCTCCCAGACCCACACATGGCTGTGCCCCTGCCCCATCATGTGAAATCCATAGATTAGGGCCTAATGAATGTATTTAAATTGACTTATTTCCTTATATAAACTGTAACTAAGTAAAATCGTTGAAATTGTTGCATGTTGCGTTTATATTTTTGTTCAGTACCAGTCAAAAGTTTGGACACACCTACTCATTCAAGGATTTTTCTTAATTTTTAATATTTTCTACATTGTAGAATAATAGTGAAGACATCAAAACTATGAAATAACACATATGGAATCATTTAGTAACCAAAAAAGTGTTAAACAAATACAAATATATTTTATATTTGAGATTCTTCAAAGTAGCCACCCTTTGCCTTGATGACAGCTTTGCACACTCTTGGCATTCTCTCAATCAGCTTCACCTGGAATGCTTTTCCAACAGTCTTAAAGTTCCCACATATGCTGAGCACTTGTTGGCTACTTTTCCTTCACTCTGCGGTCCGACTCATCCCAAACCATTTCAATTTGGTTGAGGTCGGGGGATTGTGGAGGCCAGGTCATCTGATGCAGCACTCCATCACTCTCCTTCTTGGTGAAATAGCCCTTACACAACCTGGAGGTGTGTTGGGTCATTGTCCTGTTGAAAAACAAATGATAGTCCCACTAAGCGCAAACCAGATGTGATGGCGTATCGCTGCAAAATGCTGTG
Organism: Coregonus lavaretus; assembly: GCF_964263955.1. Taxonomy (NCBI): domain Eukaryota; kingdom Metazoa; phylum Chordata; class Actinopteri; order Salmoniformes; family Salmonidae; genus Coregonus; species Coregonus lavaretus. The sequence continues at coordinate 33,909 of NW_028165551.1, read as the reverse complement.
GTAGCCATGCTGGTAAAGTGTGCCTTGAATTCTAAATAAATCACAGACAGTGTAACCAGCAAAGCACCCCCACACCATCACACCTACTCCTCCATGCTTCACGGTGGGAACCACACATGCAGAGATCATCCGTTCACCTGCTCTGCGTCTCACAAAGACACGGCGGTTGGAACCAAAAATCTCAAATATAGACTCCAAATTTGGATTTCCACCGGGCTAATGTCCATTGCTCATGTTTCTTGGCCCAAGCAAGTCTCTTCTTCTTATTGGTGTCCTTTAGTAGTGGTTTCTTTGCAGCAATTTGACCATGAAGGCCTGATTCACGCAGTCTCCTCTGAACAGTTGATGTTGAGATGTGTCTGTTACTTGAACTCTGTGAAGCATTTATTTGGGCTGCAATTTCTGAGGCTGGTAACTCTAATGAACTTATCCTCTGCAGCAGAGGTAACTCTGGGTCTTCCATTCCTGTGGCGGTCCTCATGAGAGCCAGTTTCATTATAGCGCTTGATGTTTTTTTGCGACTGCACTTGAAGAAACTTTCAAAGTTCTTGAAATGTTCCGTATTGACTGACCTTCATGTCTTAAATTAATGATGGACTGACATTTCTCTTTGCTTATTTGAGCTGTCCTTGTCATAATATGGACTTGGTCTTTTACCAAATAGGGCTATCTTCTGTATACCCCCCCTACCTTGTCACAACACAACTGATTGGCTCAAACGCATTAGGAAGGAAAGAAATTCCACAAATTAACTTTTAAGAAGGCACACCTGTTATTTGAAATGCATTCCCGGTGACTACCTCATGAAGCTGGTTGAGAGAATGCCAAGAGTGTGCAAAGCTGTCATCAAGGCAATTTGAAGAATCTGAAATATAAAATATATTGGAATGAGTAGGTGTGTCCAAACTTTTGACTGGGACTGTATATATATATATATATAAATAAAAGCTTTTACCTCAGCCCGATCCAATGCATATTCCAAAACTTGTTGCTGCAAATAGAACATTTGAAATTCATTATTGTATATATATACAGTGAGGGAAAAAAGTATTTGATCCCCTGCTGATTTTGTACATTTGCCCACTGACAAAGAAATGATCAGTCTATAATTTTAATGGTAGGTTTATTTGAACAGTGAGAGACAGAATAACAACAAAAAATCCAGAAAAACGCATGTCAAAAATGTTAGAAATTGATTTGCATTTTAATGAGGGAAATAAGTATTTGACCCCTCTGCAAAACATGACTTAGTACTTGGTGGCAAAACCTTTGTTGGCAATCACAGAGGTCAGACGTTTCTTGTAGTTGGCCACCAGGTTTGCACACATCTCAGGAGGGATTTTGTTCCACTCCTCTTTGCAGATCTTCTCCAAGTCATTAAGGTTTCGAGGCTGACGTTTGGCAACTCGAACCTTCAGCTCCTTCCACAGATTTTCTATGGGATTAAGGTCTGGAGACTGGCTAGGCCACTCCAGGACCTTAATGTGCTTCTTCTTGAGCCACTCCTTTGTTGCCTTGGCCGTGTTTTGGGTCATTGTCATGCTGGAATACCCATCCACGACCCATTTTCAATGCCCTGGCTGAGGGAAGGAGGTTTCACCCAAGATTTGACGGTACAAGGCCCCGTCCATTGTCCCTTTGATGCGGTGAAGTTGTCCTGTCCCCTTAGCAGAAAAACACCCCCAAAGCATAATGTTTCCACCTCCATGTTTGACGGTGGGGATGGTGTTCTTGGGGTCATAGGCAGCATTCCTCCTCCTCCAAACATGGCGCGTTGAGTTGATGCCAAAGAGCTCGATTTTGGTCTCATCTGACCACAACACTTTCACCCAGTTCTCCTCTGAATCATTCAGATGTTCATTGGCAAACTTCAGACGGCCCTGTATATTTGCTTTCTTGAGCAGGGGGACCTTGCGGGCACTGCAGGATTTCAGTCCTTCAAGGCGTAGTGTGTTAACAATTGTTTTCTTGGTGACTATGGTCCCAGCTGCCTTGAGATCATTGACAAGATCCTCCCGTGTAGTTCTGGGCTGATTCCTCACCGTTCTCATGATCATTGCAACTCCACGAGGTGAGATCTTGCATGGAGCCCCAGGCCGAGGGAGATTTACAGTTATTTTTTGTTTCTTCCATTTGCGAATAATCGCACCAACTGTTGTCACCTTCTCACCAAGCTGCTTGGGGATGGTCTTGTAGCCCATTCCAGCCTTGTGTAGGTCTACAATCTTGTCCCTGACATCCTTGGAGAGCTCTTTGGTCTTGGCCATGGTGGAGAGTTTGGAATCTGATTGATTGATTGCTTCTGTGGACAGGTGTTTTTTATACAGGTAACAAGCTGAGATTAGGAGCACTCCCTTTAAGAGTGTGCTCCTAATCTCAGCTCGTTACCTGTATAAAAGACAACTGGGAGCCAGAAATCTTTCTGATTGAGAGGGGGTGAAATATTTATTTCCCTAATTAAAATGCAAATCAATTTATAACATTTTTGACATGCATTTTTCTAGATTTTTGTTGTTGTTATTCTGTCTCTCACTGTTCAAATAAACCTACCATTAAAATTATAGACTGATAATTTCTTTGTCAGTGGGCAAACGTACAAAATCAGAAGGGGATCAAATATTTTTTTCCCTCACTGTATACACAGTGCCTTCAGAAAGTATGGGGTATTGTGTGTAGATTGGTTCTCGTTGCTGTTCACAAAGGCCATCACTGACTTGGTCGAATGGCTGAGGAGAGGAGAGGAGAGGAGAGGAGAGGAGAGGAGAGGAGAGGAGAGGAGAGGAGAGGAGAGGAGAGGAGAGGAGAGGAGAGGAGAGGAGAGAGGGAGGGGAGAGGAAGAGAGAACATGGAAAACAGGGAGAGTGAAGAGTTAATAATAAGTGAGAAATAAAATGTATTTAATCAATTTTCAATTCAGGCTGTAATACAACAAAATGTGGAATAAGTCTAGAGGTATGAAAACTTTCTGAAGGCACTATGCCTGCAGCGCCTCACTGAAGAGACCAAAATAACTTACTGTACAGTCGTGGTCAAACGTTTTGAGAATGACACAAATACTAATCTTCCCAAGTCTGCTGCCTCAGTTTTGATGATGGCAATTTGCATATACTCCAGAATGTCATGAAGAGTGATCAGATGAATTGCAATTAATTGCAAAGTCCCTCTTTGCCATGAAAATGAACTTAATCCCCAAAAAACATTTCCACTGCATTTCAGCCATGCCACAAAAGGACCAGCTGCCATCATGTCAGTGATTCTCTCGTTAACACAGGTGAGAGTGTTGACGAGCACAAGGCTGGAGATCACTCTGTCATGCTGATTGAGTTAGAATAACAGACTGGAAGCTTTAAAAGGAGGGTGGTGCTTGAAATCATTGTTCTTCCTCTGTTAACAATGGTTACCTGCAAGGAAACACATGCCGTCATCATTGCTTTGCACAAAAAGAGCTTCACAGGCAAGGATATTGCTGCTAGTAAGATTGCACCTAAATCAACCATTTATCGGATCATCAAGAACTTCAAGGAGAGATGTTCAATTGTTGTGAAGAAGGCATCAGGGCACCCAAGAAAGTCCAGCAGGTGCCAGGACCATCTCCTAAAGTTGATTCAGCTGCGGGATCGGGGCACCACCAGTGCAGAGCTTGCTCAGGAATGGCAGCAGGCAGGTGTGAGTGCATCTGCACGCACAGTGAGGCGAAGACTTTTGGAGGATGGCCTGGTGTCAAGAAGGGCAGCAAAGAAGCCACTTCTCTCCAGGAAAAACATCAGGGACAGACTGGTATTCTGCAAAAGGTACAGGAATTGGACTGCTGAGGACTGGGGTAAAGTAATTTTCTCTGATGAATCCCCTTTCCGATTGTTTGGGGCATCCGGAAAACACCTTGTCCGGAGAAGACAAGGTGAGCGCTACCATCAGTCCTGTGTCATGCCAACAGTAAAGCATCCTGAGACCATTCATGTGTGGGGTTGCTTCTCAGCCAAGGGAGTGGGCTCACTCACAATTTTACCTAAGAACACAGCCATGAATAAAGAATGGTACCAACACATCCTCAGAGAGCAACTTCTCCCAACCATCCAAGAACAGTTTGGTGATGAACAATGCCTTTTCTAGCATGATGGAGCACCTTGCCATAAGGCAAAAGTGATAACTAAGTGGCTCGGGGAACAAATCATCAAAATGTTGGGTTCATGGCCAGGAAACTCCACAGACCTTAATCCCATTGAGAACTTGTGGTCGATCCTCAAGAGGCGGGTGTACAAACAAAAACCCACAAACTCCAAGCATTGATTATGCAAGAATGGACTGCCGTCAGTCAGGATGTGGCCCAGAAGTTAATTGACAGCATGCCAGGGCGGATTGCAGAGGTCTTGAAAAAGAAGGGTCAACACTGCAAATATTGACTCTTTGCATAAACTTAATGTAATTGTCAATAAAAGCCTTTGACACTTATGGAATGCTTGTAATTATACTTCAGTATACCATAGTAACATCTGACAAAAATATCTCATAACTGTATACATTATATACAGTGCCTTCAGAAAGTTTTCATATCCCTTGACTTATTCCATATTTTGTTGTCACAGCCTGAATTGAAAATGGATAATATATATATATATATATTTTTTTTACCAATCTACACACAATACCCCATAATTACAGTGAAAACATGTTTCTTTACGTGTTTGCACATTTTGTGAAAAAAATAAATAAATGTAATAGCTCATTTACGTAAGTATTCACACCCCTGAGTCAATACATGTTATACAGTGAGGGAAAAAAGTATTTGATCCCCTGCTGATTTTGTACGTTTGCCCACTGACAAAGAAATGATCAGTCTATAATTTTAATAGTAGGTTTATTTGAACAGTGAGAGACAGAATAACAATCCAGAAAAACACATGTTATAAATTGATTTGCATTTTAATGAGGGAAATAAGTATTTTAAAATGAACTAGTCAAATTAACTAGTCAAATTAACTAGGTCAAATTAACTAGTCAAATTAACTAGGTCAAGATACATGAAATGAAAACCAACTAAATTTGCTAAATAAATTATAATATATTATATGTAAATATATTCTCAGCAGACACTCTTTCAGAGGGAATAATGGAAGCTCGATGAAAGTTGTTTGTAAAAAAAAGTGTTGTTCTGTGGACTAATGCCTTCCAGGGTGTAAGGCAGAGTTGTTCTGTGGACTCATGCCTTCCAGGGTGTAAGGAAGAGTTGTTCTGTGGACTCATGCCTTCCAGGGTGAAGGAAGAGTTGTTCTGTGGACTCATGCCTTCCAGGGTGAAGGAAGAGTTGTTCTGTGGACTCATGCCTTCCAGGGTGAAGGAAGAGTTGTTCTGTGGACTCATGCCTTCCAGGGTGAAGGAAGAGTTGTTCTGTGGACTCATGCCTTCCAGGGTGAAGGAAGAGTTGTTCTGTGGACTCATGCCTTCCAGGGTGAAGGAAGAGTTGTTCTGTGGACTCATGCCTTCCAGGGTGAAGGAAGAGTTGTTCTGTGGACTCATGCCTTCCAGGGTGAAGGAAGAGTTGTTCTGTGGACTCATGCCTTCCAGGGTGTAAGGCAGAGTTGTTCTGTGGACTCATGCCTTCCAGGGTGAAGGAAGAGTTGTTCTGTGGACTCATGCCTTCCAGGGTGAAGGAAGAGTTGTTCTGTGGACTCATGCCTTCCAGGGTGTAAGGAAGAGTTGTTCTGTGGACTCATGCCTTCCAGGGTGAAGGAAGAGTTGTTCTGTGGACTCATGCCTTCCAGGGTGAAGGAAGAGTTGTTCTGTGGACTCATGCCTTCCAGGGTGAAGGAAGAGTTGTTCTGTGGACTCATGCCTTCCAGGGTGTAAGGAAGAGTTGTTCTGTGGACTCATGCCTTCCAGGGTGAAGGAAGAGTTGTTCTGTGGACTCATGCCTTCCAGGGTGAAGGAAGAGTTGTTCTGTGGACTCATGCCTTCCAGGGTGAAGGAAGAGTTGTTCTGTGGACTCATGCCTTCCAGGGTGAAGGAAGAGTTGTTCTGTGGACTCATGCCTTCCAGGGTGTAAGGAAGAGTTGTTCTGTGGACTCATGCCTTCCAGGGTGAAGGAAGAGTTGTTCTGTGGACTCATGCCTTCCAGGGTGAAGGAAGAGTTGTTCTGTGGACTCATGCCTTCCAGGGTGAAGGAAGAGTTGTTCTGTGGACTCATGCCTTCCAGGGTGTAAGGAAGAGTTGTTCTGTGGACTCATGCCTTCCAGGGTGAAGGAAGAGTTGTTCTGTGGACTCATGCCTTCCAGGGTGAAGGAAGAGTTGTTCTGTGGACTCATGCCTTCCAGGATGAAGGAAGAGTTGTTCTGTGGACTCATGCCTTCCAGGGTGAAGGAAGAGTTGTTCTGTGGATTCATGCCTTCCAGGGTGTAAGGAAGAGTTGTTCTGTGGACTCATGCCTTCCAGGGTGAAGGAAGAGTTGTTCTGTGGACTCATGCCTTCCAGGGTGAAGGAAGAGTTGTTCTGTGGACTCATGCCTTCCAGGGTGAAGGAAGAGTTGTTCTGTGGACTAATGCCTTCCAGGGTGTAAGGAAGAGTTGTTCTGTGGACTCATGCCTTCCAGGGTGAAGGAAGAGTTGTTCTGTGGACTCATGCCTTCCAGGGTGAAGGAAGAGTTGTTCTGTGGACTCATGCCTTCCAGGGTGAAGGAAGAGTTGTTCTGTGGACTCATGCCTTCCAGGGTGAAGGAAGAGTTGTTCTGTGGACTCATGCCTTCCAGGGTGAAGGAAGAGTTGTTCTGTGGACTCATGCCTTCCAGGGTGTAAGGAAGAGTTGTTCTGTGGACTAATGCCTTCCAGGGTGTAAGGAAGAGTTGTTCTGTGGACTCATGCCTTCCAGGGTGTAAGGAAGAGTTGTTCTGTGGACTCATGCCTTCCAGGGTGAAGGAAGAGTTGTTCTGTGGACTCATGCCTTCCAGGGTGAAGGAAGAGTTGTTCTGTGGACTCATGCCTTCCAGGGTGAAGGAAGAGTTGTTCTGTGGACTCATGCCTTCCAGGGTGTAAGGAAGAGTTGTTCTGTGGACTCATGCCTTCCAGGGTGAAGGAAGAGTTGTTCTGTGGACTCATGCCTTCCAGGGTGAAGGAAGAGTTGTTCTGTGGACTCATGCCTTCCAGGATGAAGGAAGAGTTGTTCTGTGGACTCATGCCTTCCAGGGTGAAGGAAGAGTTGTTCTGTGGATTCATGCCTTCCAGGGTGTAAGGAAGAGTTGTTCTGTGGACTCATGCCTTCCAGGGTGAAGGAAGAGTTGTTCTGTGGACTCATGCCTTCCAGGGTGAAGGAAGAGTTGTTCTGTGGACTCATGCCTTCCAGGGTGAAGGAAGAGTTGTTCTGTGGACTCATGCCTTCCAGGGTGAAGGAAGAGTTGTTCTGTGGACTCATGCCTTCCAGGGTGAAGGAAGAGTTGTTCTGTGGATTCATGCCTTCCAGGATGTGCAGAATGAGGTCAAAATGACTAGCAGGTGCAGACAATGAGACAGAAAATAACCTGCAGACGAATCATCCCTCTAGTGTAAAACAACTTATTATTAACCCCTCACTCTCTCCTCTCTCCTGTTTTTCCATCTTCTCGCTTCCTCTCCTCTCCTCTCCTCTCCTCTCCTCTCCTCTCCTCTCCTCTCCTCTCCTCTCCTCTCCTCTCCTCTCCTCTCCTCTCCTCTCCTCTCCTCTCCTCTCTCCAGCCATTCGACCAAGTCCGTGATGGACTTTGTGAACAGCAACGAGAACATCATCTTCGTCCACAACACCATTCACCTCCTCTCTCAGATGGTGGACAACATCATCATCGCCTGTGGAGGGATCCTCCCTCTACTCTCTGCTGCCACCTCCCCCTCTGTAAGTGTGGCTCACCGCTGCCCCGTTCTGGTGGGAAGGGGAACTGCAGGACAGCTCATGTTGATCAGACCTGGGGCCTCATTTATCAAACGTGCATACATTTCTCACTAAATTCTGGCGTACGTGGAGATTCTAGGATTTGCGTACGCAGCATGTTACGGAGATTTATCAAACTGTCGTATGCAACATATACGCATGTTTTCATTGATAAATCAGGACCATACTATATTTGTGCGCTTGTGAACGAGCATTAGAACCCAGCCTGGAAAACACCCTCCATTCACCTTGTATGGTAACAAAAACACCCTCCATTCACCTTTTATGGTAACAAAAACACCCTCCATTCACCTTTTATGGTAACAAAAACACCCTCCATTCACCTTTTATGGTAACAAAAACACCCTCCATTCACCTTTTATGGTAACAAAAACACCCTCCATTCACCTTTTATGGTAACAAAAACACCCTCCATTCACCTTTTATGGTAACAAAAACACCCTCCATTCACCTTGTATGGTAACAAAAACACCCTCCATTCACCTTTTATGGTAACAAAAACACCCTCCATTCACCTTGTATGGTAACAAAAACACCCTCCATTCACCTTTTATGGTAACAAAAACACCCTCCATTCACCTTTTATGGTAACAAAAACACCCTGATTTGCTGCATGTTTTGGAGATGATGGAACTGGGCCATGACAGTTTATAAAAGAAAAACGCAAATGGCCAGTTTGATCATATTTGTGTAGAGGTGTGGGCAGAATGTGTTCATCTTTTTGCAGTGACTTTCAAACAGAAAAATGCCTACAGTGAGTAAAAAAAAGTCAAACTAAATACTGCCTACAGCCAACACTTCTATGCAAAAGACGAATTGATGTTCAATATTTCGTTTTTCAATACATGATTGTGTTTCTATGTCCTGCCTTGGTATAGGCTCTGCGATTAAATTGCCTACGAGGAGGCACTCCTGGGTTTACAGTGGGTTGTTTTTTTGTTTTTTTGTGCGCACGCACCTTTGACAAATGAGGCCCCTGGTGATTCCTGTGTCCTGGTGGTATATACCTTCCCTACCTGCTGGTACAACTTGGCCATGCTAGAAAGGACGGAAGGACAGCTTATTTATACCTATACCATATCCATCTAGTGGTTACTATACCATATCCATCTAGTGGTTAATGTACCATATCCATCTAGTGGTTACTGGACCATATCCATATAGTGGTTACTGTACCATATCCATCTAGTGGTTACTATACCATATCCATCTAGTGGTTACTATACCATATCCATCTAGTGGTTACTATACCATATCCATCTAGTGGTTACTATACCATATCCATCTAGTGGTTACTATACCATATCCATCTAGTGGTTACTATACCATATCCATCTAGTGGTTACTATACCATATCCATCTAGTGGTTACTATACCATATCCATCTAGTGGTTACTATACCATATCCATCTAGTGGTTACTATACCATATCCATCTAGTGGTTACTGGACCATATCCATCTAGTGGTTACTATACCATATCCATCTAGTGGTTACTATACCATATCCATCTAGTGGTTACTATACCATATCCATCTAGTGGTTACTATACCATATCCATCTAGTGGTTACTATACCATATCCATCTAGTGGTTACTATACCATATCCATCTAGTGGTTACTATACCATATCCATCTAGTGGTTACTATACCATATCCATCTAGTGGTTACTATACCATATCCATCTAGTGGTTACTATACCATATCCATCTAGTGGTTACTATACCATATCCATCTAGTGGTTACTATACCATATCCATCTAGTGGTTACTATACCATATCCATCTAGTGGTTACTATACCATATCCATCTAGTGGTTACTATACCATATCCATCTAGTGGTTACTATACCATATCCATCTAGTGGTTACTATACCATATCCATCTAGTGGTTACTATACCATATCCATCTACTGGTTACTATACCATATCCATCTAGTGGTTACTATACCATATCCATCTAGTGGTTACTATACCATATCCATCTAGTGGTTACTGTACCATATCCATCTAGTGGTTACTGTACCATATCCATCTAGTGGTTACTATACCATATCCATCTAGTGGTTACTATACCATATCCATCTAGTGGTTACTATACCATATCCATCTAGTGGTTACTGTACCATATCCATCTAGTGGTTACTATACCATATCCATCTAGTGGTTACTATACCATATCCATCTAGTGGTTACTGGACCATATCCATCTAGTGGTTACTGTACCATATCCATCTAGTGGTTACTATACCATATCCATCTAGTGGTTACTATACCATATCCATCTAGTGGTTACTATACCATATCCATCTAGTGGTTACTATACCATATCCATCTAGTGGTTACTGTACCATATCCATCTAGTGGTTACTGGACCATATCCATCTAGTGGTTACTATACCATATCCATCTAGTGGTTACTATACCATATCCATCTAGTGGTTACTGTACCATATCCATCTAGTGGTTACTATACCATATCCATCTAGTGGTTACTGTACCATATCCATCTAGTGGTTACTATACCATATCCATCTAGTGGTTACTGGACCATATCCATCTAGTGGTTACTGGACCATATCCATCTAGTGGTTACTGGACCATATACATCTAGTGGTTACTATACCATATCCATCTAGTGGTTACTATACCATATCCATCTAGTGGTTACTATACCATATCCATCTAGTGGTTACTATACCATATCCATCTAGTGGTTACTATACCATATCCATCTAGTGGTTACTATACCATATCCATCTAGTGGTTACTATACCATATCCATCTAGTGGTTACTGTACCATATCCATCTAGTGGTTACTGGACCATATCCATCTAGTGGTTACTATACCATATCCATCTAGTGGTTACTATACCATATCCATCTAGTGGTTACTGTACCATATCCATCTAGTGGTTACTATACCATATCCATCTAGTGGTTACTGTACCATATCCATCTAGTGGTTACTATACCATATCCATCTAGTGGTTACTGGACCATATCCATCTAGTGGTTACTGGACCATATCCATCTAGTGGTTACTGGACCATATCCATCTAGTGGTTACTATACCATATCCATCTAGTGGTTACTGTACCATATCCATCTAGTGGTTACTATACCATATCCATCTAGTGGTTACTGGACCATATCCATCTAGTGGTTACTGGACCATATCCATCTAGTGGTTACTGGACCATATACATCTAGTGGTTACTGTACCATATCCATCTAGTGGTTACTATACCATATCCATCTAGTGGTTACTATACCATATCCATCTAGTGGTTACTGTACCATATCCATCTAGTGGTTACTATACCATATCCATCTAGTGGTTACTATACCATATCCATCTAGTGGTTACTGTACCATATCCATCTAGTGGTTACTATACCATATCCATCTAGTGGTTACTGTACCATATCCATCTAGTGGTTACTAAACCATATCCATCTAGTGGTTACTGTACCATATCCATCTAGTGGTTACTATACCATATCCATCTAGTGGTTACTATACCATATCCATCTAGTGGTTACTATACCATATCCATCTAGTGGTTACTATACCATATCCATCTAGTGGTTACTATACCATATCCATCTAGTGGTTACTGGACCATATCCATCTAGTGGTTACTGTACCATATCCATCTAGTGGTTACTATACCATATCCATCTAGTGGTTACTATACCATATCCATCTAGTGGTTACTATACCATATCCATCTAGTGGTTACTATACCATATCCATCTAGTGGTTACTGGACCATATCCATCTAGTGGTTACTGTACCATATCCATCTAGTGGTTACTATACCATATCCATCTAGTGGTTACTATACCATATCCATCTAGTGGTTACTATACCATATCCATCTAGTGGTAACTATACCAATTCCATCTAGTGGTTACTATACCATATCCATCTAGTGGTTACTATACCATATCCATCTAGTGGTTACTGTACCATATCCATCTAGTGGTTACTATACCATATCCATCTAGTGGTTACTATACCATATCCATCTAGTGGTTACTATACCATATCCATCTAGTGGTTACTGTACCATATCCATCTAGTGGTTACTGGACCATATCCATCTAGTGGTTACTATACCATATCCATCTAGTGGTTACTGTACCATATCCATCTAGTGGTTACTGTACCATATCCATCTAGTGGTTACTGTACCATATCCATCTAGTGGTTACTATACCATATCCATCTAGTGGTTACTATACCATATCCATCTAGTGGTTACTATACCATATCCATCTAGTGGTTACTGTACCATATCCATCTAGTGGTTACTAAACCATATCCATCTAGTGGTTACTGTACCATATCCATCTAGTGGTTACTAAACCATATCCATCTAGTGGTTACTGTACCATATCCATCTAGTGGTTACTATACCATATCCATCTAGTGGTTACTATACCATATCCATCTAGTGGTTACTGGACCATATCCATCTAGTGGTTACTGTACCATATCCATCTAGTGGTTACTATACCATATCCATCTAGTGGTTACTGTACCATATCCATCTAGTGGTTACTGTACCATATCCATATAGTGGTTACTGTACCATATCCATCTAGTGGTTACTGTACCATATCCATCTAGTGGTTACTATACCATATCCATCTAGTGGTTACTGTACCATATCCATCTAGTGGTTACTATACCATATCCATCTAGTGGTTACTATACCATATCCATCTAGTGGTTACTGGACCATATCCATCTAGTGGTTACTATACCATATCCATCTAGTGGTTACTATACCATATCCATCTAGTGGTTACTATACCATATCCATCTAGTGGTTACTGTACCATATCCATCTAGTGGTTACTGTACCATATCCATCTAGTGGTTACTATACCATATCCATCTAGTGGTTACTATACCATATCCATCTAGTGGTAACTATACCATATCCATCTAGTGGTTACTGTACCATATCCATCTAGTGGTTACTATACCATATCCATCTAGTGGTTACTATACCATATCCATCTAGTGGTTACTATACCATATCCATCTAGTGGTTACTGTACCATATCCATCTAGTGGTTACTGTACCATATCCATCTAGTGGTTACTGTACCATATACATCTAGTGGTTACTATACCATATCCATCTAGTGGTTACTATACCATATCCATCTAGTGGTTACTATACCATATCCATCTAGTGGTTACTATACCATATCCATCTAGTGGTTACTATACCATATCCATCTAGTGGTTACTGGACCATATCCATCTAGTGGTTACTATACCATATCCATCTAGTGGTTACTATACCATATCCATCTAGTGGTTTCTATACCATATCCATCTAGTGGTTACTATACCATATCCATCTAGTGGTTACTATACCATATCCATCTAGTGGTTACTATACCATATCCATCTAGTGGTAACTATACCATATCCATCTAGTGGTTACTGGACCATATCCATCTAGTGGTTACTGGACCATATCCATCTAGTGGTTACTGGACCATATCCATCTAGTGGTTACTGTACCATATCCATCTAGTGGTTACTATACCATATCCATCTAGTGGTTACTATACCATATCCATCTACTGGTTACTGTACCATATCCATCTAGTGGTTACTGGACCATATCCATCTAGTGGTTACTATACCATATCCATCTAGTGGTTACTATACCATATCCATCTAGTGGTTACTATACCATATCCATCTAGTGGTTACTGGACCATATCCATCTAGTGGTTACTATACCATATCCATCTAGTGGTTACTATACCATATCCATCTAGTGGTTACTATACCATATCCATCTAGTGGTTACTGGACCATGCATCATCGAGTACAGTGTTTCCAAAACTCGGTCCTGGGGACCCCAAGAGGAGAACATTTAGGTTTTTGCCCTATAACTACACAGTTGATTCAAATCATCAACTCATCATCAAGCTTTGACGATTTGAATCAGCTGTGTAGTGCTAGGGCAAAAACCAAAATGTCCGCCCCTTGGGGTCCTCGGGACCGAGTTTGGGAAACGCTGATTTTGAGTCTATTCCAGTCAAATCAGGGAGTACATTGGAATTCCAATTATCGTCAACGCTTTTTAGAACATTTTGGAATTGAAATGGAATTGAGCCCATCCTTGGTGTGGTTTTTCACATTGGGTACTAAATCACTGTATGACCGTGTATCCTTATTTCCACTCAACTCGCCTCTTGTTATGAATATATCTTCAGTTTAACACCTGGTAGTGCTACTTCCTCTCTGGTTCCTTTTGTTCATTATATTCAACAGCAACAACTACATTGGTTTATATCTTAACTTTGAAGTATTTTGGCTAAAGCCTTATAACCTTGAGTTCTCAAACAAACGAAAGTATTCTGACTTGATTTGATAAGTTCTGTCATTGTTTTAATCATTTTCTTTCTTTCTTTCTTTCTTTCTTTCTTTCTTTCTTTCTTTCTTTCTTTCTTTCTTTCTTTCTTTCTTTCTTTCTTTCTTTCTTTCTTTCTTTCTTTCTTTCTTTCTTTCTTTCTTTCATCTCCGTCTGCTTCTGTCTGTTTTTTGCAGAGTTCTAAGGTTAGTACGAACACTGTGAGTCTTTCTCTTGATATATTTTCACTAATATTCTTTAGCTCTGTTGTTTGCTGTAGCGTTTGCTGGACATCCATAATGTAACTCTATTGTTAATATTCTAGACTCTTCTGTTCCTAGACTGTCTCTGCTTGTATATGTTAATGTATGTGGATCTCTGTTCTCTGTTCAGTTACATAAGAGAGAAAGAGAGAACTTATTCAAAGCCATTATTGCAGTAAAGAGATAGAGAAAGAAAGAGAAGATGAATTGAAGAATAGAGAAAGAGAGAGATGTTATCTTCTCCTCTCCGAGCTTGTCCCCTCTATGTCCAACCTAAATAAGGAGAGCGAGAGATAGATACATGTAAAGAGAGAGATATGAAGAGAGATAGATACATGTATAGATAGAGATATAGATGTATCTCTCTCTCTCTCTCTCTCTCTCTCTCTCTCTCTCTCTCTCTCTCTATATGTATATATATATATATATATATATATATATATATATATCTTTATATATATATATGTGTGTATATATATATATAATATATATATATATATATATATATATATATATATATATATATATATATATATATATGTATAGAGATATAGATTGATATAGTGAGGTATAGAGAGAGATATAGAGAGATAGATACATGTATATATATATATATATATATATATATATATATATATATATATATATATACAGTGGGGAGAACAAGTATTTGATACACTGCCAATTTTGCAGGTTTTCCTACTTACAAAGCATGTAGAGGTCTGTCATTTTTATCATAGGTACACTTCAACTGTGAGAGATGGAATCTAAAACAAAAATCCAGAAAATCACATTGTATGATTTTTAAGTAATTAATTATCATTTTATTGCATGACATAAGTATTTGATCACCTACCAACCAGTAAGAATTCCGGCTCTCACAGACCTGTTCGTTTTTCTTCAAGAAGCCCTCCTGTTCTCCACTCATTACCTGTATTAACTGCACCTGTTTGAACTCGTTACCTGTATAAAATACACTTGTCCACACACTCAATCAAACAGACTCCAACCTCTCCACAATGGCCAAGACCAGAGAGCTGTGTAAGGACATCAGGGATAAAATTGTAGACCTGCACAAGGCTGGGATGGGCTACAGGACAATAGGCAAGCAGCTTGGTGAGAAGCCAACAACTGTTGGCGCAATTATTAGAAAATGGAAGAAGTTCAAGATGACGGTCAATCACCCTCGGTCTGGGGCTCCATGCAAGATCTCACCTCGTGGGGCATCAATGATCATGAGGAAGGTGAGGGATCAGCCCAGAACTACACGGCAGGACCTGGTCAATGACCTGAAGAGAGCTGGGACCACAGTCTCAAAGAAAACCATTAGTAACACACTACGCCGTCATGGATTAAAATCCTGCAGCGCACGCAAGGTCTCCCTGCTCAAGCCAGCGCATGTCCAGGCCCGTCTGAAGTTTGCCAATGACCATCTGGATGATCCAGAAGAGGAATGGGAGAAGGTCATGTGGTCTGATGAGACAAAAATAGAGCTTTTTGGTCTAAACTCCACTCGTCGTGTTTGGAGGAAGAAGAAGGATGAGTACAACCCCAATAACACCATCCCAACCATGAAGCATGGAGGTGGAAACATCATTCTTTGGGGATGCTTTTCTGCAAAGGGGACAGGACGACTGCACCGTATTGAGGGGAGGATGGATGGGGCCATGTATCATGAGATCTTGGCCAACAACCTCCTTCCCTCAGTAAGAGCATTGAAGATGGGTCGTGGCTGGGTCTTCCAGCATGACAACGACCCAAAACACACAGCCAGGGCAACTAAAGAGTGGCTCCGTAAGAAGCATCTCAAGGTCCTGGAGTGGCCTAGCCAGTCTCCAGACCTGAACCCAATAGAAAATGTTTGGAGGGAGCTGAAAGTCCGTATTGCCCAGCGACAGCCCCGAAACCTGAAGGATCTGGAGAAGGTCCGTATGGAGGAGTGGGCCAAAATCCCTGCTGCAGTGCGTGCAAACCTGGTCAAGTCCTACAGGAAATGTAGGATCTCTGTAATTGCAAACAAAGGTTTCTGTACCAAATATTAAGTTCTGCTTTTCTGATGTATCAAATACTTATGTCATGCAATAAAATGCAAATTAATTACTTAAAAATCGTGATTTTATATATACAGTACCAGTCAAACGTTTGGACACACCTTCACATTCTCATTCAAGGGTTTTTCTTAATTATTACTATTTTTTACATTGTAGAATAATAGTGAAGACATCAAAACTATGAAATAACACATATAGAATCATGTAGTAACCAAAAAAGTGTTAAACAAATCAAATTATATTTTATATTTGAGATTCTTCAAATAGCCACCCTTTGCCTTGATGACCGCTTTGCACACTCTTGGCATTCTCTCAACCAGCTTCACCTGGAATGCTTTTCCAACAGTCTTGAAGGAGTTCCCACATATGCTGAGCACTTGTTTGCTGCTTTACCTTCACTCTGCCATCCGACTCATCCGACTCATCCCAAAACATTGCAATTGGGTTGAGGTCGGGGGATTGTGGAGGCCAGGTCATCTGATGCAGCACTCCATCACTCTCCTTCTTGGTAAAATAGCCCTTACACAGCCTGGAGGTGTGTTGGGTCATTGTCCTGTTGAAAAACAAATGATAGTTCCACTAAGCCCAAACCAGATGGGATGGCGTATCGCTGCAGAATGCTATGGTAGCCATGCTGGTTAAGTGTGCCTTGAATTCTAAATAAATCACAGACAGTGTCTCCAGCAAAGCACCATCACACCTCCTCCTCCATGCTTTATGGTGGGAACTACACATGTGGAGATCATCTGTTCACCCACACCGCATCTCACAAAGACACAGCAGTTGGAACCAAAAATCTCAAATTTGGACTCATTAGACCAAAGTACACATTTCCACCGGTCTAATGTCCATTGCTCGTGTTTCTTGGCCCAAGCAAGTCTCTTCTTCTTATTGGTGTCCTTTAGTAGTGGTTTCTTTGCAGCAATTCGACCATGAAGGCCTGATTCACACAGTCCCCTCTGAACAGTTGATGTTGAGATGTGTCTGTTACTTGAACACTGTGAAGCATTTATTTGGGATGCAATTTCTGAGGCTGGTAACTCTAATTAACATATCCTCTGCAGCAGAGGTAACTCTGGGTCTTCCATTCCTGTGGTGGTCCTCATGAGAGCCAGTTTCATCATAGCGCTTGATGGTTTTTGCGATTGCACTTGAAGAAACTTTCAAAGTTCTTGAAATGTTCTTTATTGACTGACTTTCATGTCCTAATGTAATGATGGACTGTCGTTTCTCTTTGCTTATTTGAGCTGTCCTTGCCATAATATGGACTTGGTCTTTTACTAAATAGGGCTATCTTCTGTATACCCCACTACCTTGTCACAACACAACTGATTGGCTCAAACGCATTAAGAAGGAAAGAAATTCCACAAATTAACTTTTAAGAAGGCACACCTGTTAATTGAAATGCATTCCAGATGACTACTTCATGAAGTTGGTTGAGAGAATGCCAAGAGTGTGCAAAGCTGTCATCAAGGCAATTTGAAGAATCTGAAATATAAAATATATTTTCAAATCAAATCAAATGTTATTTGCTAAATACACAGAATACAACAGGTGTAGACCTTACAGTGAAATGCTTACTTACAAGCCCTTAACCAACAATGCAGCTTTAAGAAAAAAAAAAAAAAAGTGTTAAGTAAAAAATACATAAGTAAAAAATAAAAATAGCAAATCATTAAAGAGCAGCAGTAAAATAAAACAACAGTAGGGAGGCTATATACAGGGGGCACCGGTACAGAGTCAATGTGCAGGGGCACCGTTTAGTCGAGGTAATTCAGGTAATATGTACATGTGGGTGGAGTTAAAGTGACTATGCATATATAATAAACAGAGTAGCAGCAGTGCAAAAGAGGTGGTGAGTGTGTGGGAGGGGGGGGGGGGGGGGGGGGGAATGCAAATAGTCTGGGGAGCTATGACTGTTCAGGAGTCTTGGGGGTAGAAGCTGTTGAGAAGTCTTTTGGACCTAGACTTGGCGCTCCGGTACCGCTTGCTGTGCGGTAGCAGAGAGAACAGTCTATGACTAGGGTGGCTGGAGTCATTGACAATTTTTAGGGCCTTCCTCTGACATCGCCTGGTATAGAGGTCCTGGATGGCAGGAAGCTTGGCCCCAGTGATGTAGTGCCTTGCGGTCGGAGGCCGAGCAGTTGCCATACCAGGCGGTGATGCAACCAGTCAGGATGCCCTCGATGGTGCAGCTGAAGAACTTTATGAGGATCTGAGGACCCATGCCAAATCTTTTCAGTCTCCTGAAGGGGAATAGGCTTGTCGTGCCCTCTTCACGACTGTCTTGGTGTGCTTGGACATTTTACATTTTAGTCATTTAGCAGACGCTCTTATCCAGAGCGACTTACAGTTAGTGAGTGCATATATTTTTCATAATGGCCCCCCGTGGGAAACGAACCCACAACCCTGGCGTTGCAAGCGCCATGCTCTACCAACTGAGCTACACGGGACCATGATAGTTCATTGGTGATGTGGACACCAAGGAACTTGAAGCTCTCAACCTGTTCCACTACAGCCCCGTCGATGAGAATGGGGGTGTGCTCAGTCCTCTTTTTTTTCCTGTAGTCCACAATCATCTCCTTTGTCTTGATCACGTTGAGGGAGAGGTTGTTATCCTGGCACCACACGGCCAGGTCTCTGACCTCCACCCTATAGGCTGTCTCATCATTGTCGGTGATCAGGCCTACCAATGTTATGTCGTCTGCAAACTTAATGATGGTGTTGGAGTCGTGCCTGGCCATGCAGTCGTGGGTGAACAGGGAGTACAGGAGGGGACTGAGCACCACCCCTGAGGGGCCCCCGTGTTGAGGATCAGCTTGGCAGATGTGTTGTTACCTACCCTTACCACCTGGGGGCAGCCCGTCAGGAAGTCCAGGATCCAGTTGCAGAGGGAGGTGTTTAGTCCCAGGGTCCCTAGCTTAGTGATGAGCTTTGTGGGCCCTATGGTGTTGAACGCTGACCTGTGGTCAATGAATAGCATTCTCACGTAGGTGTTCCTCTTGTCCAGGTGGGAAAGGGCAGTGTGGAGTGCAATAGAGATTGCATCATCTGTGGATCTGTTGGGGCGGTATGCAAATTGGAGTGGGTCTAGGGTTTCTGGGATAATGGTGTTGATGTGAGCCATGACCAGCCATTCAAAGCACTTCATGGCTACAGACAGTTCTACGGGTGGTAGTCATTTAGGCAGGTTATCTTAGTGTTCTTGGGCACAGGGACTATGGTGGTCTGCTTGAAACATGTTGGTATTACAGACTCAGTCAAGACACTTGCCAGTTCGTCAGCGTATGCTTGGAGTACACGACCTGGTAATCCGTCTGGCCCTGCGGGCTTGTGAATGTTGACCTGCTTAAAAGTCTTACTCACATCGGCTACGGAGAGCGTGATCACATAGTCATCCAGAACAGCTGATGCTCTCATGCATGATTCAGTGTTGCTTTCCTCGAGGCGAGCATAGAAGTGATTTTGCTCGTCTGGTAGGCTCGTGTCACTGGGCAGCTCGCGGCTGTGCTTCCCTTTGTAGTCTATAGTGGTTTTCAAGCCCTGCCACATCCGACGAGCGTCGGAGCCGGTGTAGTACAATTCAATCTTAATCTGCTATTGACTCTTTGCCTGTTTGATGGTTCGTCGTAGGGCATAGCTGGATTTCTTATAAGCGTCCGGGTTAGAGTGATTTGTTTAACACTGTTTTGGTTACTACATGATTCCATATGTGTTATTTCATAGTTTTGATGTCTTCACTATTATTCTACAATGTAAAAAATAGTACAAATAAAGAAAAACCCTTGAATGAGTAGGTGTGTCCAAACTTTTGACTGGTACTGTATATATCTATAGCTAGAGACATATAGAGATATAGAGCGAGATAGAGAGATCACAGATATATATATATATATATATATATATATATATATATATATATATATATATATATATAGAAAGATAAAGATTTAGAGAGATACAGTGCATTCGGAAAGGATTCAGACCCCCTTGACTTTTTCCACATTTTGTTACGTTACAGCCTTATTCTAAAATGTATTAAATCGTTTTTTCCCCTCGTCAATCTGCAGACAATGCAAAGCAAAACAGAGGTTTTTAGAAATGTTTGCAAATTTATAAATAAATACAAACAGAAAAAATAACATTTACATAAGTATTCAGATCCTTAACTGCTTTGTTGAAGCACCTTTGGCAGCGATTACAGCCTTGAGTCTTCTTGGATATGACACTACAAGCTCGGCACCCCTGTATTTGGGGAGTTTCTCCCATTCTTCTCTGCAAATCCTCTCAAGCTCTGTCAGATTGGATGGGGAGCGTTGCTGCACAGCTATTTTCAGGTCTCTCCAGGACGTTAGATCGGGATCAAGTCCGGGCTCTGGCTGGGCTACTCAAGGACATTCAGAGACTTGTCCCGAAGCCACTCCTGCGTTGTCTTGGCTGTGTGCTTAGGGTTGTTGTCTTGTTGGAAGGTGAACCTTCGCCCCAGTCTGAGGTCCTGAGCGCTCTGGAGCAGGTTTTCATCAAGGATCTCTCTACTTTGCTCCGTTCATCTTTCCCTCGATCCTGACTAGTCTCCCAGTCCCTGCCGCTGATAAACATCCCCACAGCATGATGCTGCCACCACCATCCTTCACCGTAGGGATGGTGCCATGTTTCCTCCAGACGTGACGCTTGGCATTCAGGCCAAAGAGTTCAATATTGGTTTCATCAGACCAGAGAATCTTGTTTCTCATGGTCTGAGAGTCTTTAGGTGCCTTTTGGCAAACACCAAGCGGGCTGTCATGTGCCTTTAACTGAGGAGTGGCTTCCGTCTGGCCACTCTACCATAAAGGTCTGATTGGTAGAGTGCTGCATAGATGGTTGTCCTTCTCAAAGGTTCTCCCATTTCCACAGAGGAACTCTGGAGCTCTGTCAGAGTGACCATTGGTTTTTGGTCACCTCCCTGACCAAGGCCCTTCTACCCTGATTGCTCAGTTTTGCCGGGCGGCCAGCTCTAGGAAGAGTCTTGGTGGTTCCAAACTTCTTCTATTTAACATTTACATTTACATTTACGTCATTTAGCAGACGCTCTTATCCAGCGACTTACAAATTGGTGCATTCACCTTATAGCCAGTGGGATAACCACTTTACAATGTTTTTTTTTTTTTTTTTTTTTTGGGGGGGGGGGGGGGGGGTAGAAGGATTACTTTATCCTATCCCAGGTATTCCTTAAAGAGGTGGGGTTTCAAATGTCTCCGGAAGGTGGTGAGTGACTCCGCTGTCCTGGCGTCGTGAGGGAGCTTGTTCCACCATTGGGGTGCCAGAGCAGCGAACAGTTTTGACTGGGCTGAGTGGGAACTGTGCTTCCGCAGAGGTAGGGGAGCCAGCAGGCCAGAGGTGGATGAACGCAATGCCCTCGTTTGGGTGTAGGATCAGAGCCTGAAGGTACGGAGGTGCCGTTCCCCTCACAGCTCCGTAGGCAAGCACCATGGTCTTGTAGCAGATGCGAGCTTCAACTGGAAGCCAGTGGAGTGTGCGGAGGAGCGGGGTGACGTGAGAGAACTTGGGAAGGTTGAACACCAGATGGGCTGCGGCATTCTGGATGAGTTGTAGGGGTTTAATGGCACAGGCAGGGAGCCCAGCCAACAGCGAGTTGCAGTAATCCAGACGGGAGATGACAAGTGCCTGGATTAGGACCTGTGCCGCTTCCTGTGTAAGGCAGGGTTGTACTCTCCGAATGTTGTAGAGCATGAACCTACAGGATCGGGTCACCGCCTTGATGTTAGCGGAGAACGACAGGGTGTTGTCCAGGGTCACGCCAAGGTGACATTTAAGAATGATGGAGTTGATTGGGGACCTTCAATGTTGCAGATTTTTTTTGGTCCCCTTCCCCAGATCTGTGCCTCGACACTATCTTGTCTCGGAGCTCTACGAACAATTCCTTCCACCTCATGGTTTGTTTTTTGCTCTGACATGCACTGTCAACTGTGGGACCTTATATAGACAGGTGTGTGCCTTTCCAAATCATGTCCAATCAATTGAATTTACCACAGGTGGACTCCAATCAAGTTGAAGAAACATCTCAAGGATGATCAATGGAAACAGGATGTGCCTGAGCTCAATTTCGAGTCTCATAGCAAAGTGTCTGAATACTTATGTAAATGTGATATTTCCATTTATTTATTTTTTTATACATTTGCAAAATTTCAAAAAACCTGTTTTTGCTTTTGCCATTATGGGGTATTGGGTGTAGATTGATGAGTAAAAAAAATATTTAATCAATTTTAGAATAAGGCTGTAAAGTAACAAAATGTGAAAATAGTCAAGGGGTCTAAATACTTTCCGAAGGCACTGTATAGAGAGAGATAGATATAGAGAGAGATCACAGAGAGAGATAGAGAGAGATCACAGAGATATAGAGATCACATAGACATGGAGAGAGAGAGAGAGAGAGAGAGATCACAGAGACATAGCAAGAGATATAGATATAGAGAGAGATCACAGAGACATAGCAAGAGATATAGATATAGAGAGAGATCACAGAGACATGGAGGGAGAAAGACATATAGAGAGATAGTGAAAGCCTTCTCATCTCTGTGTGGAACCTAAAGAAGGAGAGAGGAGATGGAGGAGTCGTCGACCCCCAGAAGGGGTCAAAGGGTGAGGAGGTGGCCCCTGTCCCAGGAGGTGGAGGGACAGGGGGAGAGGTGCGTAGCGTACCAACCCAAATCCGAACCTGTGATATTATATGAGCACCAACCCAAACACCTTGCCCTCACTGTTTAGTCCTTCAGCAGCCCTCTTAGGAAGCTAAGGAGAGCTCAGGAGCCTGGCATGCAAGGCTAGCGTGTGTGTCTCACTCCCCCTCTCTCTTGTTCCCCTCCCCTACTCCCGAAGCCATTGATGCAGTACACAGAGTTTTTGCGATTTAGAATGTCAATGGCCGCAATCACATTATCCAGGAACACTTGGTGCCAACATGGCTGACGTGTTTCAGAACTTTATGTATCTACATCTCTGGCTGGCTGTCACTGCTACTGTTCCGTTCCCATGTACCATAAGGTGCTTCCAGCACTGTGTCACTATCCCCCCCACTGCTACCCCAAACAGACCTATCCACTATCCCCCCACTGCTACCCCAAACAGACCTATCCACTATCCCCCCCACTGCTACCCCAAACAGACCTATCCACTATCCCCCCACTGCTACCCCAAACAGACCTATCCACTATCCCCCCACTGCTACCCCAAACAGACCTATCCACTATCCCCCCCACTGCTACCCCAAACAGACCTATCCACTATCCCCCCACTGC
>NW_028165551.1:0-5000 GCF_964263955.1 Coregonus lavaretus | reverse complement strand
GAACCCATATACAATGTAACAACCTCTACCAGAACCCATAGACAATGTAACAACCTCTACCAGAACCCATATACAATGTAACAACCTCTACCAGAACCCATAGACAATATAACAACCTCTACCAGAACCCATATACAATGTAACAACCTCTACCAGAACCCATATACAATGTAACAACCTCTACCAGAACCCATAGACAATGTAACAACCTCTACCAGAACCCATAGACAATATAACAACCTCTACCAGAACCCATAGACAATGTAACAACCTCTACCAGAACCCATAGACAATGTAACAACCTCTACCAGAACCCATATACAATGTAACAACCTCTACCAGAACCCATAGACAATGTAACAACCCCTACCAGAACCCATAGACAATGTAACAACCTCTACCAGAACCCATAGACAATGTAACAACCTCTACCAGAACCCATATACAATGTAACAACCTCTACCAGAACCCATATACAATGTAACAACCCCTACCAGAACCCATAGACAATGTAACAACCTCTACCAGAACCCATAGACAATGTAACAACCTCTACCAGAACCCATATACAATGTAACAACCTCTACCAGAACCCATATACAATGTAACAACCTCTACCAGAACCCATAGACAATGTAACAACCTCTACCAGAACCCATATACAATGTAACAACCCCTTGTCCTTGAATTCTAAGTTGTCAAAGGGTACCAGAACCCATGTGGGTTGAGGATGTAACAACAGGTTGTGTTTTTAACCCGATGACTCCTCTGCCCTCACTTCTCCAGGACCCAGACAGACTCCTACAGGATGTTGACATCAACCGCCTAAGAGCTGTCGTCTTCAGAGACGTGGTGAGTGTGTGCGTGTGTGTGCACAGTGTGTGGGTGTGTGTGTGTGTGTGGTTAAACGTGTCTGTTTTTAATAGGTGTGTAATGTGTAAATGTTTCCCCTCCAGGATGACAGTAAGCAGGCCCAGTTCCTGGCGCTAGCAGTGGTCTACTTCATATCTGTCCTCATGGTGTCAAAGTACCGGGACATCCTGGAACCACAGAGAGAGATTGGCAGGTCAAGCAGCCTATCAGGGAGGAGCATCCGCCACGAGATCAACTCCCCCACCAGCACAGGTAAATAACCCGGTGTCACTCTTTTTTCTGTCCCTCTGGTGTCACGCTGTATGATGTCCCCCACTCATCGGGTGTCCTAGCTGTGAATCAGTCCCTGATTACAGGGACAGAATGAAACCAGGCCTCCAGGATTGTAAAAATTATTGAATAGACATGTATTCCCTATAACTCTCTCTCTCGCTCTCTCTCTCTCTTCTCTCGCTCTATCACGCTCTCTCTGCCGCGCTGTCTCTCTCGCTCTCTCTTTGTCTCTCTCTCTGTCCTTCTCTCTCTCTCTGTATAGAGCACCCGTCGTCCTCCTTCTCTGAGGGTGTTCGGGGGGAGAAGCAGACCCCCACCCCCATGGGGGACTCTCCACTGGCCTCTCTGCCCCACACCGACTCAGGCATTGGGGAAGAGGGCCACGGCCCTGGGGGTCTGAACGGAGCAGAGCTGGGCATGGGCTTGGGCTTGGGCTTGGGCTTGGCAGGCAGGGAGACGGACAGAGACAGAGACAGAGAGAGGGATGGCGGAGGAGGGGATCTACTGTGTACCCTGTCATCAGAGTTTAGGAGGTCAAGGGAGAGCCTATTGGATTCGCCCCACAACACTAACTCTGCTTCCAATCCTGGTCAAGCCCCGCCCTCGTCGATCTCGAGCATCAGCCAGACGAACAAGGGCATCAACGTCAAGGTACTGACTCTCTTTATCAAGGTACTGACTCTTCCTTTATCAAGGTACTGACTCTCTTCCTTTATCAAGGTACTGACTCTCTTCCTTTATCAAGGTCCTGGCGTTCTTTATTTATCAAGGTACTGACTCTCTTCCTTTATCAAGGTACTGACACTCTTCCTTTATCAAGGTACTGACTCTCTTCCTTTATAAAAGTACTCTTCCTTTATCAAGGTACTGACTCTCTTCCTTTATCAAGGTACTCTTCCTTTATCAAGGTACTGACTCTCTTCCTTTATCAAGGTACTCTTCCTTTATCAAGGTCCTGACATTCTTTCTTTATCAAGGTACTGACTCTCTTCCTTTATCAAGGTCCTGACGTTCTTTCTTTATCAAGGTACTGACTCTCTTCCTTTATCAAGGTACTGACTCTTCTTTTATCAAGGTCCTGACTCTCTTCCTTTATCCAGCTGTCTCTTTCTTCTGTCAAATAATATGTTTTATTGATCATTGATTCTCTCGGTCATGTAGGAGATTCTGAAGAGTCTTGTGGCTGCCCCCCTGGACGGTGGGGAGGCGGGACATGAAGTTGGCCCCACCCCCTACCACCCTGATCCCGCCCTCAAGACACACCCCATGCAGTTCCACTCCTTCGACAGGTCTGTGAGTGTGTGTGTGTGTGTGTGTGTGTGTGTGTGTGTGTGTGTGTGTGTGTGTGTGTAGGTTCGGGTGGGTCCACTCCTTCAATGTTTTTTTTTTTTTTTTTTTTTGTCATTTAGCAGACGCTCTTATCCAGAGCGACTTACAGGAGCAATTAGGGTTAAGTGCCTTGCTCAAGGTCACATCAACAGATTTGTCACCTAGTCGGCTCGGGGATTAGAACCAGCGACCTTTCGGTTACTGGCACAACGCTCTTAACCACTAAGCTACCTGCCGCCCCCTTCAATAGGTAGGCCTGGCTCTTCCCTTGATGTCCCAGGATGCACTACCTGTCAAATCTCTAATTTAGAGAGAGACGCATGATGATGAGATCATAGAAAAGGAATATATGAAACAGAATTAGTCATGTCACAGATATTATTAAACTCACTCTATTCATAGTGTAACCCCCAGACAGGGCTATTGCTCAGGCTACATCTCAACACGCCCCTAATCAGCTTTGTGGTGAATTGGGGGTTTTCACCATGTTTCATTCATGAGTACCCAGCAGCGAAATTATTGATCAGAAACAGGGTGTGTTATATTAGATCAAAACTACTCAGATGAGCTTTCTGTCTGTCTGTCTGTCTGTCCCAAAGTTGTCTAAGACAGACAGACAGGCAATATGGATAGGATTAAACGATATGGTTAGGATTAAAGGATATGGTTAGGATTAAACGATATGGATAGGATTAAACGATATGGTTAGGATTAAACGATATGGTTAGGATTAAACGATATGGATAGGATTAAACGATATGGTTAGGATTAAACGATATGGATAGGATTAAACGATATGGATAGGATTAAACGATATGGATAGGATTAAACGATATGGATAGGATTAAACGATATGGTTAGGATTAAACGATATGGTTAGGATTAAACGATATGGATAGGATTAAACAATATGGCAGGTCATCAAGAGGTCAAGCAGGAGCTATTGTAGAATTGTTCAGTTCTCATTGGTGTGTTCCAGTTTGCTTGACAGCTGTGTTGTGGTCTGTGATAGGTCAGTGATGGTGCCAGTCAAGAAGCCCCCTCCCGGCAGCCTGTCAGTCAACACAGTGGGCACGCCCACCACCAGCGGAGCAGCCACACCAGGAAGTACACCTAACATCTTTGCTGCTGCCACGGCAACACCCAAGAGCATGATCAACACCACAGGTGAGGATACCTGAGACACACACACACATGGAATACACACACACCTGGAATACACACATAGAGGGAATACACACACATGGAATACACACACACACACACACACACACACACACACATGGAATACACACACCGGGAATAAACACACATCTGGAATACACACACACCTGGAATACACACACACCTGGAATACACACACACCTGGAATGCACACACACCTGGAATACACACACACCTGGGAAACAAACATTTAAGATACACACACACACCTGGAATACACACACACCTGGGACACCTGGTGAATTTGTAATAAAATGTAGTTTAGATTCATCTTAAGTTATTTTTACATTTCTAAAAACTTTTTTTATTTTTTTATGTAAAAAAATAAATAAAATAGA
This sequence comes from Coregonus lavaretus, assembly GCF_964263955.1. Taxonomy (NCBI): domain Eukaryota; kingdom Metazoa; phylum Chordata; class Actinopteri; order Salmoniformes; family Salmonidae; genus Coregonus; species Coregonus lavaretus. The sequence goes on along the minus strand of NW_028165551.1, from coordinate 963 downwards.
AGCAATTTTTTTTTACTGACCTTGAGAAATCATTTAGATGAGCTGTGGAAAATTCATTCAGTTGTGGATGTTCTTTCCGAAGAAAGGGCACTCAAAGGGATTAAAATAGAGTTGACACTTTGGATGAGAGCGTCTGCTAAATGACTAAAATGTAAATGTAAATGTAAGAGTTAAATATAGTTTATTTTCGCTACTGAACTGCCGTAGGTGTGATTCCTGATTGTAGTGACTCCAAATGACCACTAGATGACTCTGTCTCAGTCCTTTACGTGTTGCCTCAACATCAGCATGTCCTCCTATATGTCTTCCTCTCTCAGTACCCTGGATAATACAAACATTAACACACGTTACCTCGTCCTCCGTCATTCCCTCTCTCTCTCTCTCTTTTTCTCTCTCTCTCTCCCCCCTCTCACTTTCTTCTCTCACCCCCCCTGTCTCTTACTCTCTCTATCCTCCCCCCTTGCTCTCTCTCACTCCTCTCTCCAGGTGCCACAGACTCTGCCTCCTCTTCCTCCTCCTCTTCCTCATCCTTCGTTAACGGAGCGACCAGCAAGAACCTACCAGCCGTACAGACAGTGGCTCCCATGCCCGAGGACACCGTCGAGAACATGAGGTCAGAATCTCTCCATCTCACTCTTTCTCTTTCAGTCTGTCACTCTCCCCGGCTGTCCCTTTGTCCCTCACATTCTCTTTCCTTCTCTCTTTCCTTCCTTCCCTCTCTCTCTCTCTCTCTCTCTCTCTCTCTCTCTCTCTCTCTCTCTCTCTCTCTCTCTCTCTCTCTCTCTCTCTCTCTCTCTCTCTCTCATTCTCTCTCTCTCTTTCCTTCTCTCTCTCTCTCTTTCCTCTCTCTCTCTCTCTTTCCTCTCTCTTTCCTTATCTCTCTCTCTCTCTCTTTCCTTCTCTCTCGCTCTTTCCTTATCTCTCGCTCTCATCTCTGTCTTTCCTTCTCTCTCTCTTCCTTCT
>NW_028165552.1:17500-19180 GCF_964263955.1 Coregonus lavaretus | reverse complement strand
AAAGGTATTAAACTAAAGTGAAATAAAACAATAACAAAATGAACAGGAACATTACACTCACAAAAGTTCCAAAGGAATAGAGAAATTTCAAATGTCATATTATTGCTATATATTGTGTTGTAACGATGTGCAAATAGTTAAAGTACAAAAGGGAAAATAAATATAAATATGGGTTGTATTTAGAATGGTGTTAGTTCTTCACAGGTTTTCCTTTTCTTGTGGCAACAGGTCACAAATATTGCTGCTGTGATTGCACACTGTGGTATTTCACTCAATAGATAAGAGAGTTTATAAAAATTGGATTTTCTTTCAAATTCTTTGCGGATCTGTGTAATCTGAGGGAAATATGTGTCTCTAAAATGGTCATACATTTGGCAGGAGGTTAGGAAGTGCAGTTCAGTTTCCACCTCATTTTGGGCAATGTGCACATAGCCTGTCTTCTCTTGAGAGCCAGGTCTGCCTATGGCGGCCTTTTTCAATAGCAAGGCTATGCTCACTGAGTCTGTACATAGTCAAAACTTTCCTTAATTTTGGGTCAGTGACGGTGGTTAGATGTTCTGCCACTGTGTACTCTCTGTTTAGAGTCAAATAGCATTCTAGTTTGCTCTGTTGTTTTTTTAAAGTAATTATTTTTTTGTTTTCTCATGATTAGTTTGGTCTAATTGTGTTGCTGTCCTGGGGCTCTGTGGGGTCTGTTTGTGTTCGTGAACAGAGCGCCAGGACCAGCTTGCTTACGGACTCTTCTCCAGGTCATCTCTGTAGGTGATGGCTTTGTTTATGGAAGGTTTTGGAATCGATTCCTTTTAAGTTGTTGTAGAATTTCACAGCTCTTTTCTGGATTTTGATCATTTGCGGGTATCGCCCATAGTCTCAATTTGGTGTTTGTCCCATTTTTTGAATTATTGGTTGGTGAACAGACCCCAGACCTCACAACCATAGAGGGCAAGGGGTTCTTATAAGCTGATTCAAGTATTTTTAGCCAGTTCCTTATTGGGATTACGAGTTGTATGTTCCTTTTGATTGCTAGGAATGCCCTTCTTGCCTTGTTTCTTAGATCATTCACAGCTTTGTGGAAGTTACCTGTGGCGCTGAAGTTTAGGCTGAGGTATGTATAGTTTTTTGTGCTCTCTTTCTCTCTCCCCCCCCCTCTCTCGCGCTCTATCTCTCTCTCTCTCTCTCTCTCTCTCTCTCTCTCTCTCTCTCTCTCTCTCTCTCTCTCTCTCTCTCTCTCTCTCTCTCTCACTCACTCTCTTTCTCCATCTCTCCCCTCCAGGAGTGAGAGCTACTGGCAGGAGAGAGGGGATCTGGAGAGAGAGAGAGAGAGAGGGAGGGTGAAAAGAGGGAGAGTGATAGAGAGAATAGAAGAAGCGAGAGAGGGAGATCTGAAAGAAAGAATAAGAGAGAGAGAGAGGAGAACAGAAGAGAGAGAATGAAGAATGAATTCCCTAGAGGAGAGATTATCTCAGCCTCGCTGGGCTGGGGATGAGGATGAGGCTCACTGTCTCCACGGTGTTCATCTGGCTCATCCCTGTAATAACCCTGTTATGTCCCAAATGGTACACTATTCCCTATAAAGTGCACTACTTCTGACCAGAGCCCTATTGGCCCTGCTAAAAAAAAGTAGTGCACTACATAGGTAATAGGGTGTCATTTGGGACGAAGCCCTTGACCTGCACAACC
>NW_028165552.1:0-12500 GCF_964263955.1 Coregonus lavaretus | reverse complement strand
CTTATCTATTTTTGCTAACTTTCTATTAAAATTTATTGAAGTGAGATCATTTATTTCCTTTGGGATATGTATTCCGAGTATATCCACATCACCATCAGACCATTTTATTGGTAAACTACATGGTAATGTAAAAATTGTATTTTTTAGTGATCCAATACGTAATATAGTACATTTGTCATAATTTGGTTTTAATCCAGAGAGGTTAGAAAATGTATCTAGATCCTCTATGAGGCTGTGGAGGGATTCTAGTTGTGGATCTAAAAGAAAACATGAATCATCTGCGTACAATGACACCTTTGTTTTTAAGCCCTGTATTTCTAATCCTCTGATATTATTATTGGATCTGATTTTAATAGCTAACATCTCGATGGCCACAATAGATAGATATGCCGATAGTGGACAACCTTGTTTCACTCCTCTTGACAGTTTGAAACTTTCTGAGAAATAGCCATTATTTACTATTTTACACCTAGGGTTACTATACATGATTTTGACCCATTTTATAAGAGATTCTCCAAAATTGAAATGCTCCAGGCATTTATATATGAATTCCAGTCGAACTTTATCAAGTGCCTTTTCGAAGTCTGCTATGAATAGCAGGCCTGGTTTCCCATATTTTCCATAGTGTTCTATTGTTTCCAATACTTGCCTTATATTGTCTCCAATGTATCTTCCATGTAAAAAACCTGTCTGATTAGAATGAATAATATCCGACAATACCTTTTTAATTCTATGCGCTATACATTTTGCTAGGATTTTTGCATCACAACACTGAAGTGTAAGGGGCCTCCAATTTTGTAAATGGACTGGATCTTTATATTTTCCACTTGTATCCTGTTTCAGTAATAATGAGAACAGACCTTCTTCTTGAGTGTCAGATAATCTACCATTTACATAGGAGTGGTTAAAACATGCTAATAACGGTCCTCTTAGTATTTCAAAAAAGGTTTGGTATACCTCGATTGGTATGCCATCCAACCCTGGAGTTTTCCCGGACTTAAAGTCTTTAATTGCATCCAGAAGTTCCTCCTCTGTAATTTCACCTTCACATGAGTCTTTCTGTGTGGCTGTTAATTTGACATTATCAATAGGAAAAAAATCTCTACAATTAGCTTCAGTTAGAGGAGATGGAGGCGACTGAAAAGAAAACATATGCTTAAAATACTTTGTTTCTTCCTTCAAAATATCATTAGGTGAATTATGGGTGACTCCGTCAATTGTAACCAGTTTCATTAAGTTATTTTTGGTAGCATTCCTATGTTGAAGATTAAAAAAGAATTTTGTGCATTTTTCCCCATATTCCATCCAGTTTGCTTTATTTTTATAATATATTACACTTGATCTTTCTTGAATAAGTTTTTCCATTTCTTTTTGTTTTTCCTCTAATTTATTCTGAGCCTCTATGTTACAGTTTTTATTGCCATCTATCTGTTCTGTTAGACTTTCTATTTCCTTTCTTAGTATAAACTCTTTTGACCTAAATTGCTTTTGTTTTCGAGATGAGTACTGAATTGCATGGCCTCTAAAGGCACATTTAAAGGTGTCCCATACAATAAGGGGATTCGCTGTACCTAAGTTATGTTGGAAAAAGTCAGTTATAAATTCCTTTGTTCTAATTATAAATAAATTATCATCTAATAGGCTTTGATTAAATTTCCAATATCCTCGCCCACGTGGAAATTCAGTCAGAGTAATGTATATGCCTATTATATGATGGTCCGACCGCATTCTGTCCCCTATCAACACTTTTTTTACTTTTGGTGCCAACGAGAATGAGTTAAGAAAGAAGTCAAGACGACTAGCTTGATTCAGTCTCCGCCATGTATATCTCACTCATGTAATGCATGTTTGATTATCCTATAAATGTAGAATTACATACGGTACAACAAACAGCTAAAACCTTTTTTCCCACTCTAAAGCTACATCTGATCTAGCAGATATCCTTCCACTTCCCTCTGAGGGTCTGTTCTTCACTCCGAGGGTCTGTCCTTCACTCAGAGGGTCTGTACTTCACTCTGAGGGTCTGTTCTTCACTCTGAGGGTCTGTTCTTCACTCGGAAGGTCTGTCATTCACTCTGAGGATCTGTCCTTCACTCTGAGGGTCTGTACTTCACTCTGAGGGTCTGTTCTTCACGCAGAAGGTCTGTCATTCACTCTGAGGGTCTGTCCTTCACTCTGAGGGTCTGTTCTTCACTCTGAGGGTCTGTCATTCACTCTGAGGGTCTGTCATTCACACTGAGGGTCTGTTCTTCACACTGAGCTGAGGGTCTGTCCTTCGCTCTGAGGGTCTGTCATTCACTCTGAGGGTCTGTTCTTCACACTGAGGGTCTTTCATTCACACTGAAGGTCTGTTATTCACTCTGAGGGTCTGTCTTTCACTCTGAGGGTCTGTCATTCACTCTGAGGGTCTGTCCTTCACACTGAGGGTCTGTCATTCACGCGGAAGGTCTGTCATTCACTCTGAGGGTCTGTCCTTCACTCTGAGGGTCTGTTCTTCACTCTGAGGGTCTGTCATTCACTCTGAGGGTCTGTCATTCACTCTGAGGGTCTGTTTTTCACACTGAGGTTCTGTTCTTCACTCTGAGGTTCTGTCTTTCACTCTGAGGGTCTGTCATTCACTCTGAGGGTCTGTCCTTCACACTGAGCTGAGGGTCTGACATTCGCTCTGAGGGTCTTTCATTTACTCTGAGGGTCTGTCATTCACTCTGAGGGTCTGTCATTCACACTGAGGGTATGTCATTCACTCTGAGGTTCTGGGTTTCACTCTGAGGGTCTGTCATTCACTCTGAGGTTCTGTCCTTCACTCTGAGGTTCTGTCTTTCACTCTGAGGGTCTGTCATTCACTCTGAGGGTCTGTCATTCACTCTGAGGGTCTGTCATTCACTCTGGGGTTCTGTTCTTCACTCTGAGGGTCTGTCCTTCACTCTGAGGGTCTGTCATTCACTCTGAGGGTCTGTCCTTCACTCTGAGGGTCTGTCCTTCACTCTGAAGGTCATTCACCATTTTTGCACTTCTTTCCAAACTCACACACACATGCATGTGGTCACAGACACAGACACAGACACACTTGTATCCACTCCAGCATTATGTCAATCTTTCATTATTATCTGTACTTCGTCAAGTCAAGCCTTCTGAAACTGGATACACTATCGCTTCAAAGTCCTCTTTTCCCAGCTGACGTGGGGTGGAATCCCAACGCGCTCGGCCGTATCCCTGTCTGAACGAATGCTGTTGTGTAGAGATGGATAACCAACCATGACCGTGTGTAGTGTCTAGCAGGGCAGAGAATCTGTAGCAGAATTACTTGTAGCCAACTATGACAGATTATTAATAAGGAAAGGTAACACATGTTTTTTTTAACATTAAACAAACAACATTGAAAGCCACCAGTTCAATCTTTGAGGCGCATGAGAAAACAAGCGACTGGTTTTGAGTAGAGAAGATTAAAAGTGTGTCCTTCACTCTGAGGGTCTGTACTTCACTCTGAGGGTCTGTTCTTCACTCGGAAGGTCTGTCATTCACTCTGAGGGTCTGTCCTTCACTCTGAGGGTCTGTCCTTCACTCTGAGGGTCTGTCATTCACTCTGAGGGTCTGTCATTCCCTCTGAGGTTATGTCATTCACTCTGAGGGTCTGTCATTCACTCTGAGGGTCTGTCATTCACTCTGAGGGTCTGTCATTCACACTGAGGTTCTGTTCTTCACTCTGAGGTTCTGTCTTTCACTCTGAGGTTATGTCATTCACTCTGAGGGTCTGTCATTCACTCTGAGGTTCTGTTCTTCACTCTGAGGTTCTGTCTTTCACTCTGAGGGTCTGTCATTCACTCTAAGGGTCTGTCCTTCACACTGAGCTGAGGGTCTGTCATTCGCTCTGAGGGTCTTTCATTCACTCTGAGGGTCTGTCATTCACTCTGAGGGTCTGTCCTTCACTCTGAGGGTCTGTCATTCACTCTGAGGGTCTGTCATTCACTCTGAGGTTCTGGGTTTCACTCTGAGGGTCTGTCATTCACTCTGAGGGTCTGGCATTCACTCTGAGGTTCTGTCATTCACTCTGAGGTTCTGTCATTCACTCTGAGGTTCTGTCATTCACTCTGAGGTTCTGTTCTTCACTCTGAGGTTCTGTCATTCACTCTGAGGTTCTGTTCTTCACTCTGAGGTTCTGGGTTTCACACTGAGGGTCTGTCATTCCCTCTGAAGGTCTGTCATTCACTCTGAAGGTCATTCACCATTTTTGCACTTCTTTCCAAACTCACACACACATGCATGTGGTCACAGACACAGACACAGACACACTTGTATCCACTCCAGCATTATGTCAATCTTTCATTATTATCTGTACTTCGTCAAGTCAAGCCTTCTGAAACTGGATACACTATCGCTTCAAAGTCCTCTTTTCCCAGCTGACGTGGGGTGGAATCCCAACGCGCTCGGCCGTATCCCTGTCTGAACGAATGCTGTTGTGTAGAGATGGATAAGCAACCATGACTGTGTGTAGTGTGTAGCAGGGCAGAGAATCTGTAGCAGAATTACTTGTAGCCAACTATGACAGATTATTAATAAGGAAAGGTAACACATGTTTTTTTTAACATTAAACAAACAACATTGAAAGCCACCAGTTCAATCTTTGAGGCGCATGAGAAAACAAGCGACTGGTTTTGAGTAGAGAAGATTAAAAGTGTGTAGAGATGGATCAGCAACCCACAGCATTGCACTATGCTCCCCACTTTTCTTTACCCCATTCATATCTAGAGGTGCCAACAGTTTGACAGTCTCCTAACCTACCAAGAGCTTTCAGGTTTGTTGGACTGTGCTTTCACAGGCTATGTTTTCAGTCTGTTCTTTAAAGGTGAAATGTTTCTTTAAAAGCGCAAGATGAAAATGGTTTGTACCCCGTGGACATGGGACAGAATTCACAAAGATCATACTTATTCTATATAACTGTTCTATTCTATCACTGTTGAATTCTAAAATGAATCTTCTAGGAATTGTCAATAGACATCTGACTGCACAAACAACATCAACAACAACAACATCATTATCATCATTATCATCATCAACAACAACAACAACATTGACAAGTATAACAGCATCATCAACAACAACATCAACAACAACAACATCATTGTGAGTTTGGAAGGGAGGGAGTGAAAATAAATAAGCAACAGTCTTAGATACATAGATATGTAGGGAGTTTTTCCTGGTCAAGTCACGTGGTTTGGGAATACTCCTGACCTCAATAATATACACTACAGGTCAAAAGTTTTAGAACACCTACTCATTCAAGGGTTTTTCTTTGTTTTTACTATTTTCTACATTGTAGAATAATAGTGAAGACATCAAAACTATGAAATAACACATATGGAATCATGTAGTAACCAAAAAGGTGTTAAACAAATCAAAACATATTTTATATTTGAGATTCTTCAAATAGCCACCCTTTGCCTTGATGACAGCTATGCACACGCTTGGCATTCTCTCAACCAGCTTCATGAGCTAGTCACCTGCAATGCTTTTCGAATTAACAAGTGTGCCTTCTTAAAAGTTAATTTGTGGAATGTCATTCCTTCTTAATGCGTTTGAGCCAATCAGTTGTGTTGTGACAGAAGATAGCCCTATTTGGTAAAAAACCAAGTCCATATTATGCAAGAACAGCTCAAATAAGCCACAGGAATGGAAGACCCAGAGTTAGTTCATTAGAGTTACGAGCCTCAGTAATTGAAGACCAAATAAATGCTTCACAGAGTTCAAGTAACAGACACATCTCAACATCAACTGTTCAGAGGAGACTGTGTGAATCGGCCTTCATGGTCGAATTGCTGCAAAGAAACCACTACTAAAGGACACCAATAAGAAGAAGAGACTTGCTTGGGCCAAGAAACACGAGCAATGGACATTAGACCAAAGGAAATGTGTCCTTTGGTCTGGAGTCCAAATTTGATATTTTTGGTTCCAACCGCTGTGTCTTTGTGAGACGCTGTGTGTGTGAACGGATGATCTCCACATGTGAATTTCCCTCCGTAAAGCATGGAGGAGGAGGTGTTATGGTGTGGGGGTGCTTTGCTGGTGACACTGTCTGTGATTTATTTAGAATTCAAGGCAGACTTAACCAGCATGGCTACCACGGCATTCTGCAGTGATACTCAATCCAATCTGGTTTGGGCTTAGTGGGACTATCATTTGTTTTTCAACAGGACAATGACCCAACACACCTCCAGGCTGTGTAAGGGCTATTTGACCAATAAGGAGAGTGATGGAGTGCTGCATCAGATTACTTGGCCTCCACAATCCCCTGACCTCAACCCAATTGAGAAGGTTTGGGATGAGTGAAGGAAAAGCAGCCAACAAGTGCTCAGCATATGTGGAACTCCTTCAAGACTGTTGGAAAAGCATTCATTCATTCAGATTGATGTTAATAAAATCCATAGGGGCTGATTCACTTGATCCCTTCTTACTGCAGCACTCTGCAGAACCACTGACCTACAGTATATATTTTACTTGACAATTGTTTCTGGTGTTCTCTCTAAGATCTGGAAAGTGGCATATGTCCTCCCCCTACATAAAGTAGGAGATCCCTCTGACTTAGATAAATACGGTCCAATCTCCAAATGATCTTGCCTTTCCAAAGTTTTAGAATCCCTGACTAACTTTCAGCTCAGAACTTTTTAACTTCTCACTCTATTCGTAATGTGCACCAATCCGCATAAGCTACGGACAACGAACACAATTGCATTTTATCAATGGCAATTTGAATGCACAGAGATACCTTGACGAGTATCATGAGGCCCATTGTCGTGCCATTCATCTGCCGCCATCACCTCATGTTTCAGCATGATAATGCACGGCCCCATGTCGCAAGGATCTGTATACAATTCCTGGAAGCTGAAAATGTCTCAGTTCTTCCATGGCCTGCATACTCACCAGACATGTCACTAATTGTGCACGTTTGAGATGCTCTGGACCGACGTGTACGACAGCGTGTTCCAGTTCCCGCCAATATCCAGCAACTTCACACAGTCATTGAAGAAGAGTGCGACAACATTCCACAGGCCATAATCAACATCCTGATCAACTCTATGCGAACGAGATCTGTCGCACAGCATGAGGAAAATGGTGGTCACACCACATACTGACTAGATTTCTGATCCACGGCCCTACCTTTTGTTTAAGGTATCTGTAACCAACAGATGCATATCTGTATTCCAAGTCATGTGAAATCCATTGACTAGGGCCTAATGAATTTATTTCAATTTATTTATTTCCTTATATGAACTGTAACTCAGTAAAATCTTTTAAATCATTGCGCTGCCTTATTTAGAGGAGAGAGTAGAGTATTGTATTATTATTATTATTAATCATTTCATGGGAAATTGTTCTATCACAGCGTACATCATCAATGACAATGACAGGACACACAACAATGTCCAACACACGATTTAAAGACCTTTCCAAGGCCAACGATACCGTTGATAGCTACATTCTTATTTAAAGGTTGACTGACCTAGGCCTGGATCAGGCTTCTTGCAAGTGGTTTGAAAATTATCTGTCAGATAGGACTCAATGTGTGATCTCTGATGGTGTTAAGTCTAGTTTCTTGGATATTCCAAAAGGTGTACCTTGTGCTCTTTACTCTTTATATGAATAATGTTGGTCTATCTGTTAAAACTTGTAATATTAATCTGTATATAGATGACACTGTTATGTATGTGTTTCCATGCCATTGTATGCCATTGCCCCAACTGTTGACCAGGCGTTGTTAGAGCTGCAATCAGACTTTGTTACCTTACAGAAAGCCCTGGTTGGTTTAAAGCTTGTACTTCATGCAGGCCAGACTAAGTACATGTTGTTCTCTAGTTCTGGCAAGAATGTTTTCAGATTATTTGATTTAATTCGATTTATTAGGATCCCCATTAGCCAACGCCAATGGCTAAAGCTATTCTTACTGGGGTCCGACACATAACGTAAAAGACATTACAGACAATATACTTTACAATTTACATACATTTAAAAACATTAACATGAAGAGTGTGTGTGTGTACATATATCAGTTACACATACATGTTAATACATACACACAACAAGTAGGTCACATGGGGGAGAGGCGTTGTGCAGTGAGGTGTTGCTTTATATATTTGCTTAATTTGTTATTTGAAACCAGGTTTGCTGTTCACTTGCACTATAGAAGATGAAAGGGAGTTCCATGCACTCATGGCTCTGTATAACACTATGTTTCCTTTAATATTTTCTGGACCTGGGGACTGTGAAAAGACCCCTGGTGGCGTGTTTGGTGGGGTAAGTGTGTGTGTCAGTGCTGTGTGTAAGTTGACTATGCAAACAATTTGGAATCTCCAACACATTATTGTTTCTTATAAAAACAAGAAGTGATGCAGTCAGTCTTTCCTAAACTCTTAGCCAAGAGAGACTGGCATGCATAGTATTTATAAACTGCTCAAAAAAATAAAGGGAACACTAAAACTTACATAGTTGAATGTGCTGACAACAAAATCACACAAAAATTATCAATGGAAATCAAATCTATCAACCCATGGAGGTCTGGATTTGGAGTCACCCTCAAAATTAAAGTGGAAAACCACACTACAGGCTGATCCAACTTTGATGTAATGTCCTTAAAACAAGTCAAAATGAGGCCAGTAGTGTGTGTGGCCTCCACGTGCCTGTATGACCTCCCTACAATGCCTGGGCATGCTCCTGATGAGGTGGCGGATGGTCTCCTGAGGGATCTCCTCCCAGACCTGGACTAAAGCATCCGCCAACTCCTGGACAGTCTGTGGTGCAACGTGGCATTGGTGGATGGAGCGAGACATGATGTCCCAGATGTGCTCAATTGGATTCAGGTCTGGGGAACGGGCGGGCAGTCCATAGCATCAATGCCTTCCTCTTGCAGGAACTGCTGACACACTCCAGCCACATGAGGTCTAGCATGGTCTTGCATTAGGAGGAACCCAGGGCCAACCGCACCAGCATATGGTCTCACAAGGGGTCTGAGGATCTCATCTCGGTACCTAATGGCAGTCAGGCTACCTCCGGCGAGCACATGGAGGGCTGTGCGGCCCCCCAAAGAAATGCCACCCCACACCATGACTGACCCACCGCCAAACCGGTCATGCTGGAGGATGTTGCAGGCAGCAGAACGTTCTCCACGGCGTCTCCAGACTCTGTCACGTCTGTCACATGTGCTCAGTGTGAACCTGCTTTCATCTGTGAAGAGCACAGGGCGCCAGTGGCGAATTTGCCAATCTTGGTGTTCTCTGGCAAATGCCAAACGTCCTGCACAGTGTTGGGCTGTAAGCACAACCCCCACCTGTGGACGTCAGGCCCTCATACCACCCTCATGGAGTCTGTTTCTGACCGTTTGAGCAGACACATGCACATTTGTGGCCTGCTGGAGGTCATTTTGCAGGGCTCTGCCAGTGCTCTTCCTGCTCCTCCTTGCACAAAGGCGGAGGTAGCGGTCCTGCTGCTGGGTTGTTGCCCTCCTACTGCCTCCTCCACGTCTCCTGATGTACTGGCCTGTCTCCTGGTAGCACCTCCATGCTCTGGACACTACGCTGACAGACACAGCAAACCTTCTTGCCACAGCTCTCATTAATAATAATAATAATAATATGCCATTTAGCAGACGCTTTTATCCAAAGCGACTTACAGTCATGCGTGCATACATTTTTTTTTTTTGTGTATGGGTGGTCCCAGGGATCGAACCCAGTACCTTGGCGTTACAAGCGCCGTGCTCTACCAGTTGAGCTACAGAGGACCTCATTGATGTGCCATCCTGGACGAGCTGCACTACCTGAGCCACTTGTGTGGGTTGTAGACTCCGTCTCATGCTACCACTAGAGTGAAAGCACCGCCAGCATTCAAAAGTGACCAAAACATCAGCCAGGAAGCATAGGAACTGAGAAGTGGTCTGTGGTCACCACCTGCAGAACCAGTTCTTTGTTGGGGGTGTCTTGCTAATTGCCTATAATTTCCACCTGTTGTCTATTCCATTTGCACAACAGCATGTGAAATGTATTGTCAATCAGTGTTGCTTCCTAAGTGGACAGTTTGATTTCACAGAAGTGTGATTGACTTGGCGTTACATTGTGTTGTTTAAGTGTTCCTTTAATTTTTTTGAGCAGTGTATAATGTGTATGGTAGTGTGTGTCTATGAGTTAGCCCACAAAATAGAGAGCCTGCAACCAATGGTCTGACTGATAGAGATGACTGCCAAAATGAGTGGACACGTAACCAACCATTTTAGTAAATTTCATGGATTTCACAAAGTATATAAAAAGGGCAATTTTCGGGCAGATTACATTAATAATTGTGGGAGCGAGAGCTCACAATAAACATTACATTGCAAGATGAGTAGAAAGGGTTGAAATTGTGTTAATGCACTGACAAGAGGTAAACAGACAATTATAATGTGTATGTGTGATGATAAACAGCATGTTGTTGTTCCTGAGGTTTTGTTCGCATATACTGTAGTATAGCCTACATACAGTGCAGTTATCCTTGGGGAGAGGAGACATTACACATTTTTCCTTATTGTTACTAGAATCACATAATGAGTAATGCCTGTTTAAGGACAAGGAAGCACGCGCATATCCAAGATGGCATAGTAGTGCGGTCGTGTATTGTGTTGTGTCCTCGTGTAAATAGCCAGTTTTTTTGTTTTTTAGTCTTTTATTCGTATATATTTCTCTATCTCACTTTCCATCCTTTAACTAAATATACTTTCCTGCAACCCGCCTCACCCAATGTGGAACGGATTCTATTATATATATTTTTTATCAAGAACCTACGGCTGAAACTAGCCAGCTAGCCAGCTAACTAGCTACTTGCTATTAGCCACTGTTAGCGGTCTTCACCACTGTCCGGGGCCTGCACTACCTACCAGCCAGCTCTAGCCTGGACAATTATCAGCCAGTCTGCACAGCGTGCTATCCACCCAGAGCATAACGGATTTTCTGCCGGAATCACTGGACCTTAACACCGGACCATCGCAACTAGCTAGCTGCAACCGAATGGCTGTTGTTGGCTAATATCCACTTCCCGACGTACCAGTTAGCTTTGAGCTAGCCTCGAAGCCAGGCACATCTCCCGGCTATCTACCTCTCTGTCAACCGGACGGGACCTCCTAGTGTCGACACGAAGCCCCGCTGATCCATCACGTCTGGTCTGCCAACGTAATCGTCTGATGTGGTTTCAACAGGCTTCCCGTTACGATGACCACGAAGATCCATCTGCTAGCCCCGGCCCGCTAGCACGCGCAATCAACAGCCGTGCCTCCTGCTCGCCTGTGTTTTAGCAGCCTACGATCTGCTCCCGGACTTACTATGTGCTGTTCAATGGACCTTATGATCACTCAGCTACACAGCTAATGCCTGCTGGACTGTTCCTTTACACGGTACCCCATCCTGTTTATCTGTTTAGCCTCAGCCCAAACTTTTGTCACCATTACCAGTTGTTGTCTTAGCCCTCTCGTTTAACACCTGTGATTGCGTTATGCCTCTTTCCCATGTCAATATGCCTAGCCTATTGCTGTTTGGGTTAGTTCCTATTATACAATTTCACTGTAGAGCCCCAAGTTCAGCTCAACCAGCCTCAGAGAGCTCCTTTGTCCCACCCCCCATACACGCGGAGACCGGCTCAATCGGTACCTCCAGTGATGCTATCTCTTTCATAGTTACCCAATGCTTAGGTGTACCTCCACTGTACTCATATCCTTCCATATCCTTGTCTGTACATAATGCCCGGAATCTATTCTATAACGCCCGGAAATCTGCCCCCTTTCTCTGTACCCAACGCACTAGAAGACCAGTTCTTAAAGCCTTTAGCCATATCCTTATTCTATTCCTCCTTTGTTCCTCTGGTGATGTAGAGGTTAACCCAGGCCCTGTAGCCCCCAGTATCACTCCTACACCCCAGGCGCTATCATTTGTTGACTTCTGTAACCGTAAAAGCCTTGGTTTCTTGCATGTTAACAAGAAGCCTCATCCCCAAGTTTGAGTTATTCACTGCGTTAGCACACTCTGATGATCTAGCAGTGTCTGAATCTTGGCTTAGGAAGGCCACCAAAAATTCAGAAATGTCCATCCCGAACTACAACATTTTCCATCTAGATAGAACTGCCAAAGGGGGCAGAGTTGCAATCTACTGTAGAGATAGCCTGCAGAGCTCTATCATACTATCCAGGTCTGTGCCCAAACAGCTTCTACTTCTAAAAATCCACCTTTCCAGAAATAAGTCTCTCACTGTTGCCGCTTGCTACAGACCCCCCTCAGCCCCCAGTTGTGCCCTGGACACCATATGTGAATTGCTTGCTCCCCATCTATCCTCAGAGTTTGTACTGCTTGGTGACCTAAACTGGGATGTGCTTAACACCCCGGCCGTCCTACAATCTAAACTAGATGCCCTCAATCTCACACAAATTATCAAGGAACCTACCAGGTACAACCCTAAATCCGTAAACATGGGCACCCTCATAGATATCACCCTGACAA
>NW_028165553.1:0-2000 GCF_964263955.1 Coregonus lavaretus | reverse complement strand
GCTATATTTAGAAAGAAAGGGTCCAGATTGTCTAGCCCAGATTACTTGTAGGGGTCCAGATTTTTGCAGCTCTTTCAAAGCTCTACATCAAGATAGCTAGCTAATGTGAAGTTAGGTATTAGTATTTACCTGTGAATAACCAGACCTTCGTACAAACTTGCTATGCTGAATTCTTGACGCACGATCGAACGTGCTGCTACATGATGCCAAATGCTACCAGCCACGCCCACAAGCCAGCCACTCTGGGCAGCTGTAGCGGCTCGAGGCAATTTACTACAGGGGGCATTACTATTATGTTCAGTTAGTCAATCACCCTGTGATGCGCTCGCTCTCTCTCTCTCTCAACAATGCAGAGAAAGAAATATAAATAGTATATAGGGACTTTAGTGGTCTAATAATTGGTGATAATTGTTGACTTCCTTAATTAATCTGCCTACTATTTCAAATGAATAACGTTGTATAAGGGCACCGGTAATAATTGTTTATTCAAAGAGAACAATTAACTTGAAACTCTGATTAGTAGTTTAGCCTCCGTTCATCAAGTCTCATATCAACAATCTTAAAGGATACCTAAGGTTCTTTAATTGTCTTAGAGCATTTGTCTCTCTCTCTCTCTCTCTCTCTCTCTCTCTCTCTCTCTCTCTCTCTCTCTCTCTCTCTCTCTCTCTCTCTCTCTCTCTCTCTCTCAAAGTATAACTCCCTCTCAAAGTATAACTCCTTATGTGTGTCCTCTCCTGGTCCTCTCAGGGCCGGGCACAAACCTTTCAGGTGACAGGTGCTCATAATTCATATCTTGAAATGTATAACATACCAAATGCCTCTGTAGCGAACATTTGAATTTTTTTGAGCACAGGCCTATTTATTTATGCAAAAACACACTCACTCATCATCACAAATTGTAAGCAATCTAGTTAGTGCCTCCCAAAGACACTGTTGACATTGGGAAAAGGGGGTGGGCTATCAGGTGATCATTGATTGATGCTTAGTGGTTAAGAGCGTTGTGCCAGTAACCGAAAGGTCGCTGGTTCTAATCCCCGAGCCGACTAGGTGAAAAATCTGTCGATGTGCCCTTGAGCAAGGCACTTAACCCTAATTGCTCCTGTAAGTCGCTCTGGATAAGAGCGTCTGCTAAATGACTAATTATTATTATTATTATAGTTAGCTAGCTCAATTTATTTTAGTGATCCTGATTTACCTCTCTCTGTGTTACTTCTTCTCTCTTCTGCAGGTATCAGCCAAGCAGACCGAATATTGATGACGGTGTAGGCTAAATCATGTGTTATCAAATGTTAGTAAAATGTTATGCTGCTGTGGCAGTACGGTGTGATATTTAAACGAGGTAGCTAGCTACACACATTCGACCGGTGACCGCATCTCTCAAAACCATGCGTGTTTGGATACCGGGCATGGGGAAAAAGGCGCAACCGGGCGCGGCGCGAGCTCAGTACAGGGCAGACCAACCGGGCGCGGCGCGAGCTCAGTACAGGGCAGACCAACGGGGTGGGGGGGATAGCGAACTTGACGAGGACTTGGGGGCAGTGGGTTCCAAACAATAACGACCACAAAAATTATAACCCAAAAATATTTTGGGGGAAATTACACCACCACCCAAAAGAGAACTTTGGAGACTGGAGACAAAGGGGCATGTGCTCTGTCTGCACATGTAGAGCCCTGTCTATGCACGTTCATGGTCCCTCTACATCTCTGTCTGTATGTGACTAGAAGCCAATGCTTGTCGTGATATAAGCGTCATCAAATTAGAAACGTCTGCTTCTGCTGGACGCAGGTTGTCATTTACTGGGATGAATCTTGCTCTGGAGGCAGCTCTGCAGAGCCACAAAGTCATAACATCTTATTTTAAACCTAACCATTAACCCTAACCATACTGCTAACCCTAATGCCTAATCCTAAACTTAATCCTAAACTTAAATTAAGACCAAAAAGCTCATTTTTGTTTTAATGAATCTTCATGATAATTTTGGCTTCTATTGGAAATCGCT
>NW_028165554.1:0-61088 GCF_964263955.1 Coregonus lavaretus | reverse complement strand
CCCATTTCCTTCCCTCTACCAGTCTAAATGGTGTACCCATTTACATCCCTCTACCTTTCTAAATGGTCTACCCATTTACATCCCTCTACCAGTCTAAATGGTGTACCCATTTCCTTGTCATCCTTACTGTCTTCATTCTTTATCTCTCCATATCTCTCTCCATCTCTCTCTCTCTCTCTCTCTCTCTCTCTCTCTCTCTCTCTCTCTTTCTCTCTCTCTGCAGCAGGAATAACAACAGGAGCCACTGTGGCCCTTGGGCATAGGGAATTGGATGCATCTTTCTCCTCTCTACCTGTAATATCCCAACTCTCCTCTCCTCTCCCTGAGGGTCTGACTTCTCTCTCTTAGACACTGGAACTGAGTAAAACAAATCCCCAGGCAGAGAGGCAGGGATGCAGGGAGGCAGACAGGCAGACAGGCAGACAGGCAGCACATCTCTCTCCTTCTCCAGACAGTCTGTGAAAGTGAAAAAGAATGACTCTCAGCAACATTATAATGACAAGAAGATGGCCAAGTTTAAAGATGAAAATATTCTGCATACAGGGGAACCAGATGCGGTCAGTTAGATGAATCCAAACCAGTTCAATTACCTACTCTACTCTATGACTACTTTACTGCAATTACTTTGATTTTACTACTGATACATAGCACATGATTCAACATTTACATCACTATCATCATTATCAGAATAATCAGGTCAGATGGCCCACTTTAAAACCATTGACATAATTTCTATCAGATAATATCTGGCTGAGGGAAGATATAGTTTAAGTGACTTAGAAACGTCACCCAATTATTCTGACAATCCAATACATTTTGTAACAAAATATGATGATACACTCTCAGAGGAGAAAAACTCTGGCACAATGAGAGAAATCAATGAGAGAAAACTGTTGAACTCTTTGTTGAGTGAATGATCGATAAATATTGCTAAAAGGGCCTCGATTTTACAGAAAGTTTCACGTTTTGTAAGTGGCCGGTATTTAAGAAAATGCCTCAAGACATCTCCAGTGACTGAAGATGATAGTTGCTGTTTGAATAGCTGCACTCGTTTGACTGCCACTCTCTTAATGTCTTTTCAGAGAAGCTTTATCAAAGGAATGTTCTCATTCACATACAGACAGACACATAGCCTACATCCATAGATAAATGAATGACTCACTCACTATAACATTCCTCTGTTACGTAACCTTGAATTGAGCATTCTGAACAAACAACTAGGCTATATCATACACTGGCTGTATACATTGTTGTTCAGTGATAGATACTGGATGTTCTATCCAAAATACTGCATGTATTTGGAATGGGTAGCCTATTGTCTGTTTGGGCTGTATAGCTGGAGCTACAGTATTTACAGTGGGAAAAAAAGTATTTAGTCAGCCACCAATTGTGCAAGTTCTCCCACTTAAAAAGATGAGAGAGGCCGGTAATTTTCATCATAGGTACACGTCAACTATGACAGACAAATTGAGAATTTTTTTTCCAGAAAATCACATTGTAGGATTTTTAATGAATTTATTTGCAAATTATGGTGGAAAATAAGTATTTGGTCACCTACAAACAAGCAAGATTTCTGTCTCTCACAGACCTGTAACTTCTTCTTTAAGATGCTCCTCTGTCCGCCACTCGTTGGCTCTGTCATATCCTCACATGGCCTCTCCTATCATTGCTACGCAGACGACACACAACTAATCTTCTCCTTTACCCCTTCTGATAACCAGGTGGCGAATCGCATCTCCGCATGTCTGGCAGACATATCAGTATGGATGACGGATCACAACCTCAAGCTGAACCTTGGCAAGACGGAGCTGCTCTTCCTCCCGGGGAAGGACTGCCCGTTCCAAGATCTTGCCATCACGGTTGACAACTCGGTTGTATCCTCCTCCCAGAGTGCGAAGAGCCTTGGCGTGACCCTGGACAACACCCTGTCGTTCTCCGCTAACATCAAGGCGGTGACCCGATCCTGTAGGTTCATGCTCTACAACGTTCGGAGAGTACGACCCTACCTTACATAGGAAGCGGCACAGGTCCTAATCCAGGCACTTGTCATCTCCCGTCTGGATTACTGCAACTCGCTGTTGGCTGGGCTCCCTGCCTGTGCCATTAAACCCCTACAACTCATCCAGAATGCCGCAGCCCGTCTGGTGTTCAACCTTCCCAAGTTCTCTCACGTCACCCCGCTCCTCCGCACACTACACTGGCTTCCAGTTGAAGCTCACATCTGCTACAAGACCATGGTGCTTGCCTACGGAGCTGTGAGGGGAACAGCACCTCCGTACCTTCAGGCTCTGATCAGTCCCTACACCCAAACGAGGGCATTGCGTTCATCCACCTCTGGCCTGCTGGCTCCCCTACCTCTGCTGAAGCACAGTTCCCGCTCAGCCCAGTCAAAACTGTTCGCTGCTCTGGCACCCCAATGGTAGAACAAGCTCCCTCACGACGCCAGGACAGCGGAGTCACTCACCACCTTCTGGAGACATTTGAAACCCCACCTCTTTAAGGAAAACCTGGGATAGGATAAAGTAATCCTTCTAACCCCCCCCCCCCCCCCTTACCCCACCCCCTCAAAAAAATAATAATTGTAAAGTGGTTATCCCACTGGCTATAAGGTGAATGCACCAATTTGTAAGCCGCTCTGGATAAAAGTGTCTGCTAAATGACGTAAATGTAAATGTAAATGTTACCTGTATTAATGGCACCTGTTTGAACTTGTTATCAGTTTAAAAGACACCTGTCCACAACCTCAAACAGTCACACTCCAAACTCCACTATGGCCAAGACCAAAGAGCTGTCAAAGGACACCAGAAACAAAATTGTAGACCTGCACCAGGCTGGGAAGACTGAATCTGCAATAGGTAAGCAGCTTGGTTTGAAGAAATCAACTGTGGGAGCAATTATTAGGAAATGGAAGACATACAAGACAACTGATAATCTCCCTCGATCTGGGGCTCCACGCAAGATCTCACCCCATGGGGGCAAAATGATCACAAGAACGGTGAGCAAAAATCCCAGAACCACACGGGGGGACCTAGTGAATGACCTGTGAGAGCTGGGACCAAAGTAACAAAGCCTACCATCAGTAACACACTACGCCGCCAGGGACTCAAATCCTGCAGTGCCAGACGTGTCCCCCTGCTTAAGCCAGTACATGTCCAGGCCCGTCTGAAGTTTGCTAGAGTGCATTTGGATGATCCAGAAGAGGATTGGGAGAATGTCATATGGTCAGATGAAACCAAAATAGAACTTTTTGGTAAAAACTCAACTCGCCGTGTTTGGAGGACAAAGAATGCTGAGTTGCATCCAAAGAACACCATACCTACTGTGAAGCATGGGGGTGGAAACATCATGCTTTGGGGCTGTTTTTCTGCAAAGGGACCAGGACGACTGATCCGTGTAAAGGAAAGAATGAATGGGGCCATGTATCGTGAGATTTTGAGTGAAAACCTCCTTCCATCAGCAAGGGCATTGAAGATGAAATGTGGCTGGGTCTTTCAGCATGACAATGATCCCAAACACACCGCCCGGGCAACAAAGGAGTGGCTTCGTAAGAAGCATTTCAAGGTCCTGGAGTGGCCTAGCCAGTCTCCAGATCTCAACCCCATAGAAAATCTTTGGAGGGAGTTGAAAGTCTGTGTTGCCCAGTGACAGCCCCAAAACATCACTGCTCTAGAGGAATGGGCCAAAATACCAGCAACAGTGTGTGAAAACCTTGTGAAGACTTACAGAAAACGTTTGACCTGTGTCATTGCCAACAAAGGGTATATAACAAAGTATTGAGAAACTTTTGTTATTGACCAAATACTTATTTTCCACCATAATTTGCAAATAAATTCATTAAAAATCCTACAATGTGATTTTCTGGAAAAAAAATTCTCATTTTGTCTGTCATAGTTGAGAACTTGCACAATTGGTGGCTGACTAAATACTTTTTTCCCCCACTGTATATGCGCACAGATAAAGTATCTGCATTCACACTGTGTGCTGTGAACTAAACAAATAGACCTACTACCACAGTGCTCTCTGAACATGAAAGAACAGCAACAGGTCCTGTCTCTGCTGTGCATCTATTGCATCTCTCTCTCTCTCTCTCTCTCTCTCTCTCTCTCTCTCTCTCTCTCTCTCTCTCTCTCTCTCTCTCTCTCTCTCTCTCTCTCTCTCTCTCTCTCTCTCTCTCTCTCTCTCTCTCTCTCTCTCTCTCTCTCTCTCTCTCTCTCTCTCTCTCTCTTTATTTAACTAGGCAAGTCAGTAATAACAAATTCTTCCCTTTATTCTGATTAATATTATCTCCCGTCTACCTCTCTCTTTCTCTCAATTCAATGGGCCTTTATTGGCATGGGAAACATTTTTACAAAGCAAGTGAAATAAACAAAAACTAAACAACAATGACAAAAACCAACAAAGCAATTAACCAAAACAAAGACAAAAACAATCAGACATTAACAGTAATTATTACACACTCAAAACATTTCAAGAGAATAACAACCTTGAAAATATTATATTATATATATAATTTCTCTCCCTCTCGCGATGTCCTGACTCACAATAAAAGACTACGGTGAAGAGGAGGAGAAGCTCTGCAGACCCTTCGTGTTCGGAAGTAATTTAGCCATTCATTGTAGACATTGTGCCGTGTAGAGATTTACATTTTACATTTACGTCATTTAGCAGACTCTCTTATCCAGAGCGACTTACAAATTGGTGCATTCAACTAATGATAGCCAGTGGGACAACCACTTTTTTTTTTTTATGTGGGGGTGGGGGAGGGGCGGGGTAGAAGGATTACTTTTATACTATTCCAGGTATTCCTTAAAGAGGTAGGGTTTCAAGTGTCTCCGGAAGGTGGTCAGTGACTCCGCTGTCCTGGCGTCGTGGGGAGCTTGTTCCACCATTGGGGTGCCAGAGCAGTGAATATCTTTGACTGGGCTGAGCGGGAACTGTGCTTCCGTAGAGGTAGGGGGGCTAGTAGGCCAGAGGTGGATGAATGTAGTGCCCTCGTTTGGGTGTAGGGTCTGATCAGAGCCCGAAGGTAAGGAGGTGCCGTTCCCCTCACAGCTCCGTAGGCAAGCACCATGGTCTTGTAGTAGATGCAAGCCTCAACTGGAAGCCAGTGGAGTGTGCGGAGGAGCGGAGTGACATGAGAGAACTTGGGAAGGTGCTATTTTCTTGAGTTTTCTCTTGTCAATTAACTCATGACATTCCTGGATTACTTATTATATTAATAAAGTTCGATTGAATCAACAAATACGATAGTCAGTTTTATTTTCTTAGATTAGATTAGTTTATTTTTGTTGCATGGACAGGGTTGCTGTGATGAGGTGATGTCGAAGGAGTCAGGCGCATCTCCCTCCATCTCCACACCTGAGGTGGTAATGCGGTATCCGAAGAAGGAGACGGACTGTTGGAAAAACAGACACTTTTCTGCCTTTGCATAAAGGTCATGTTCCAACAGTCGGGCCAGCACTTTGCGAACCAGGGACACATGCTCGGCGCACTTAGCGGAATACACCTGAATGTCATTGATGTAGACCACTACACCGCGACCAAGTATGACCTGAAACACCTCATTCACAAAGGACGTAAGGCATCACCAGGTATTCGTAATGCCCCATGGTTGTGCTGAACGATGTCTTCCAGTCGTCCCCCCTCTCGGACACGCACCTGGTTGTACGCACTCTGGAGATCTAATTTTGTGAAGAAGCGCGCCCAATGCATTGACTCGATCACAGATGGAATGAGGGGTAGAGGATAACTATAACGTATTGTCCCCTTGTTCAGTGCTCGGAAACCAATGCACGGCGCAGACCTCTGTCTTTCTTCTCCACAAAAAAGAAATAGGAGGAGGCAGGCGAAGTGGAGGGACGTATGAACCCCTGGCGCAGGGACTCAGAGACGTACACTACCATTCAAAAGTTTGGGGCCACTTAGAAATGTCCTTGTTTTCCATGAAAACATACATTAAATGAGTTTGAATAGGAAATATAGCAAAATGAATAGGAAATGTAATCTTTGACAAGGTTAGAAATAATGATTTTTAATTGAAATAATAATTGTCCTTCAAACTTTGCTTTTGTCAAAGAATCCTCCATTTGCAGCAATTACAGCCTTGCAGACCTTGGGCATTCTAGTTGTCAATTTGTTGAGGTAATCTGAAGAGATTTCACCCCATGCTTCCAGAAGCACCTCCAACAAGTTGGATTGGCATGATGGGCACTTCTTACCTACCAACCTCAATAGGGTTGAGATCCGGTGACTGTGCTGGCCACTCCATTATATACAGAATACCAGCTGACTGCTTCTTCCCTAAATAGTTCTTGCATAGTTTGGAGCTGTGCTTTGGGTCATTGTCCTGTTGTAGGAGGAAATTGGCTCCAATCAAGCGCCGACCACCGGGTATGGCATGGCGTTGCAAAATGGAGTGATAGCCTTCCTTCTTCAAGATCCCTTTTACCCTGTACAAATCTCCCACTTTACCACCACCAAAGCACCCCCAGATCATTACATTGCCTCCACCATGCTTGACAGATGGCATCAAGCACTCCTCCAGCATCTTTTCATTTGGTCTGCGTCTCACAAATGTTCTTCTTTGTGATCCGAACACCTCAAACTTCGATTCGTCTGTCCATAACACTTTTTTCCAATCTTCCTCTGTGTTCTTTTGCACATCTTAATCTTTTCTTTTTATTGGCCAGTCTGAGATATGGCTTTTTCTTTGCAACTCTGCCTAGAAGGTCAGCATCCTGGAGTCGCCTCTTCACTGTTGATGTTGAGACTGGTGTTTTGCGGGTACTATTTAATGAAGCTGCCAGTTGAGGACCTGTGAGGCGTCTGTTTCTCAAACTAGACACTCTAATGTATTTGTCCTCTTGTTCAGTTGTGCACGGGGCCTCCCACTCCTCTTTCTATTCTGGTTAGAGCCAGTTTGCGCTGTTCTGTGAAGGGAGTAGTAAACAGCGTTGTACGAGATCTTCAGTTTCTTGCCAATTTCTCACATGGAATAACCTTAATTTCTCAGAACAAGAATAGACTGACGAGTTTCAGAAGAACGTTCTTTGTTTCTGGCCATTTTGAGCCTGTAATCCAACCCACAATTGCTGATGCTCCAGATACTCAACTAGTCTCAAGAAGGCCAGTTTTATTGCTTCTTTAATCAGCACAACAGTTTTCAGCTGTGCTAACATAATTGCAAAAGGGTTTTCAAATGATCAATTTGCCTTTTCAAATGATAAACTTGGATTAGTAAACACAACGTGCCATTGGAACACAGGACTGATGGTTGATTATAATGGGTCTCTGTACGCCTATGTAGATATTCCATAAAAAATCTGCCGTTTCCAGCTACAATAGCCATTTACAACATTAACAATGTCTACACTGTATTTCTGATCAATTTTATGTTATTTTAATGGACAAAAAAATTGCTTTTCTTTTGAAAACAAGGACATTTCTAAGTGACCTCAAACCTTTGAACGGTAGTGTATGTCTCCATCGCCTCCGTTTCAGCCTGCGACAGGGGATACACATGAGGTTTATCATGCAGTCCCCCGCCCGATGAGGTGGTAATTTGGTCGCCTGCGTTTTGGAAAACGCGTGCGCCATATCGAGGAATTCAGGGGGAATGCGCATGGTGGAGGTAGTGTCTGGACTTTCCACCGTGGTTGCACCAATGGAAACACCTAGACACCCAGTGAGAACCCTCCGCGGCCATGAAAAGGTGGGGTTGTGTTGTGCTAACCAGGGAAGACCTAACACAACAGGGAAATCAGGAGACTCAATAATAAAAAAGGTGACTTGCTCTCTATGGGTCTCGTGCGTAACCATAGTGACTGGTGCTGTAACTTCCCTAACGAACCTGGACCCTAATGGTCGACTGTCAAGTGCTCTGATGGGGAGTGGAATGGATAGGGGAACCAATGTAATGCCTAGACTATGTGCAAATGACCTGTCCATAAAGTTCCCAGCTGCGCCTGAATTGACCAGCACCTTACACTGGGGAACTACTGTGTAATCAGGAAGGTGGAGGTGGGCTCTGAACGCGTGTGTGTGTTCGGGCAGGCCCCTTCCAGGACGTCCTCTAGCAGCCAGCAGGTTGTCCAACCGGATGGCCATGTCCACCAGTTGGTTGAAGGACAACATGGTGTCCCGGCAGGCTAGCTCCCTTCGGACGTCCTCTCGTAGATGGCACCGGAAGTGGTGATTGAAGACAGCCCAAAAGAGGCGAGCGAACTCCCCTTAGTTGTCCAACGCGGCTGCTCCTTCACTCCAGACCGCGTTGGCCCACTCCCGGGCTTTCCCCGAGAGGCAGTAAATGAGGGCGGACACCTTCTCCCACTCCAATGGAGCCGGGCTGATGTTCGAATAGTATAACTCCAGTTGTAGGAGGAATCCCTGGCAGAGGGCAGCTGTCCCGTCAAATCCTGTGGTCGGGATATATGGATCCCTCTGGGTGCTGGGGTGTGGGTGGCTGGATCCAGTCACTCAGCTGGTCCCGAAAGATCAGGTCCTATACTCCTCAGGCGTTGGATGACCTGGAGAACCCGATCCATCGCTTCTCCCAAGCTGGGTAGCTTCGTCGAATGGTCCCGGACCCGTGCCACGACTCCAGGCATGTACTCCTCTCCTGCTGACTGAAAATAAAAAAGAATAATGAATGCACTAACTGTAAGTCGCTCTGGATAAGAGCGTCTGCTAAATGACGTAAAATTTAAAATGTCTGGTGTGTGATTCTGTGATGAGGTGATGTCGAAGGAGTCAGGTGCAGGAGGGTAAATCACAGAAAAATAGGCTTTATTTCGCGATTACAGAGTTACGCAGAAATGCGTCAAAACACTCTAGTGCGCAAAACAGGCGCACTGGAAAATACACGGCACACTGGGAAATATCCCGGCGATACAAAATACACGGAGCTCCACCGAGCTTCACTATCCTCCACAATAAACAATCACACACAAAGACAATGGGCAGAGGGAACACTTATACAGATACTGATGAGGGGCTATGAACCAGGTGTGTGTAATAAACAAGACAAAACAAATGGAATGATGAGATGCGGAACGGCAGTGGCTGGAAGGCCAGTGACGACGAACGCCGAAGCCTGCCCAAACAAGGAGAGGTGGCAGCTTCGGAGGGAGTCGTGACAGTCGCAGATGTAATCACAGGGTACAGTGAAATTCTTATACACAAGACTGTGTACATATCTGGCTGGGTTGGCAAAATCACTACCTATCCCATCGAGCCAAGCGGGGAGAGGCTACCCGTTCTCACAGTTCCAAGACCAGTCAGAAACATCCAGCTAACCCTACGCCAATGACGACGGTGGATCTCAAAACTTAACTTAAATCTGCGTTAAGTAGCAATGATATCCTTTTGCCACCGTCGTCTTACGTCAGATATATTGAACCAGTCATGATTATTCAACAAAACAATACATCATTTTCAAGAATCTTTCCAGATAATTTCTTAGTTACATGATTGTATAACTAGCAAAGGAGTTTTGAAGTTGAGGGTGCAGTATTTATGAAGTTTGGCAATGAGGACGAAAACTAGCATAGTTCAGCTAGCCAGCTAGTTTAGCCAGCTAGTTTAGCCGGGGAAAACCAGCTCGGGTCTAGTGCGCATGCTTTATTTTGGGTGATTTTTGTACTATGCTAATTACATTTCCGCGGGTGCGCGGATTTCGACTCTAGGGGGTTTTAATCAGGTTTCCATCCAACCTTTTTATACCAGTAAAGTACATGCCAGATAAAAAATTTCACAACATCATGGGAAAGCATGTAGTTTATTAGGCTACAGATAATAATAATTATGAGCTTCACAGGGTGGTGAAAGTGCACAGTGATGAGCTTGATGCTCCTTTTAATAAATACAGAGGGTCATATTCTGGTGACATGATGATCGATGTTTGGCTGCCGTTTGACAAATGAAATGATCTCGCATGATAATTTCATCATATAGGCAATACACCCACTGTATCTGCAAGTGGTTAGCTAGAGCGTGTGTGCCAATACCAGTCAGACCATGAGACATCCCGAAAATCAGTCTTCTCACAAAATTGTCTGTAGCATCCGAACGGTTTAGACTAAAAACTATTATGATCCCTCTATTGCAAAATGGTTTTCTAATGATCAATTAACCTTTTAAAATGATAAACTTGGATTAGCAAACACAATGTGCCATTGAAACACTGGACTGATGGTTGATTATAATGGGCCTCTGTACGCCTATGTAGATATTCCATAAAAAATTAGCCATTTCCAGCTACAATAGCCATTTACAACATTAACAATGTTTACACTGTATTTCTGATAAATGTGATGTTATTTTAATGGACAAAAAAAAAAAAATTCTTTCGAAAACACTGAAATGTCTAAGTGACCCCAAACTTTTCAACGGTAGTGTATATATACATTTATATATATATACACAGTTGAAGTCGTAAGTTTACATACACTTAGTTTGGAGTCATTAAAACTTGTTTTTCGACCACTCCACAAATTTCTTGTTAACAAGCTCTAGTTTTGGCAAGTTGGTTAGGACATCTACTTTGTACATGACACAAGTAATTTTTCCAACAATTGTTTACAGACAGATTATTTCACTTATAATTCACTGTATCACAATTCCAGTGGGTCAGAAGTTTACATACACTAAGTTGACTGTGCCTTTAAACAGCTTGGGAAATTCCAGAAAATGATGTCATGGCTTTAGAAGCTTCTGATAGACTAATTGACATCATTTGAGTCAATTGGAGGTGTACCTGTGGATATATTTCAAGGCCTACCTTCAAACTCAGTGCCTCTTTGCTTGGCATCATGGGAAAATCCAAAGAAATCAGCCAAGACCTCAGAAAAAAAATTGTAGACCTCCACAAGTCTGGTTCATCCTTGGGAGCAATTTCCAAACACCTGAAAGTACCACGTTCATCTGTACAAACAATAGTACGCAAGTATAAACACCATGGGACCATGCAGCCGTCATACCGCTCAGGAAGGAGAAGCGTTATGTCTCCTAGAGATGAACGTACTTTGGTGCCAAAAGTGCAAATCAATCCCAGAACAACAGCAAAGGACCTTGTGAAGATGCTGAAGGAAACAGGTACAAAAGTATATATATCCACAGTAAAACAAGTCCTTAATCGGCATAACTTGAAAGGTCGCTCAGCAAGGAAGAAGCCACTGCTCCAAAACCGCCATAAAAAAGCCAGACTACGGTTTGCAACTGCACATGAGGACAAAGATCGTACTTTTTGGTAAAATGTCCTCTGTTCTGATGAAATAAAAATATAACTGTTTGGCCATAATGACCATCGTTATGTTTGGAGGTAAAAGGGGGGTCTTGCAAGCCGAAGAACACCATACCAACCATGAAGCACGGGGGGTGGCAGTATCATGCTGTGGGGGTGCTTGGCTGCAGGAGGACTGGTGCACTTCACAAAATAGATGGCATCATGAGGAAGGAGAATTATGTGGATATATTGAAGCAACATCTCAAGACATCAGTCAGGAAGTTAAAGCTTGGTCGCAAATGGGTCTTCCAAATGGACGACCCCAAGGACAACAAAGTCGAGGTATTGGAGTGGACATCACAAAGCACTGACCTCAATCCTATAGAAAATTTGTGGGCAGAACTTAAAAAGCGTGTGCGAGCGAGGCCTACAAACCTGACTCAGTTACACCAGCTCCCAGGAGGAATGGGCCAAAATTCAACCAACTTATTGTGGGAAGCTTGTGGAAGGCTACCAGAAACGTTTGACCCAAGTTAAAAAAGTGAAAGGCAATGCTACCAAATACTAATTGAGTGTATGTAAACTTCTGACCCACTGAGAATGTGATGAAATAAATAAAAGCTGAAATAAATCATTCTCTCTACTATTATTCTGACATTTCACATTCTTAAAATAAAGTGGTGATTCTAATTGACCTAAGACAGGGAATTCTTCCTAGGATTAAATGTCAGGGATTGTGAAAAACAGAGTTTAAATGTATTTGGCTAAGGTGTATGTAAACTTCCGACTTCAACTGTATATGTATATATATATTTTATTTTCCTTTATTTAACTAGGCAAGTCAGCTAAGAACAAATTCCTATTTACAATGACGGCCTATATATATATATATATATATACAGTGGGGAAAAAAATTATTTAGTCAGCCACCAATTGTGCAAGTTCTCCCACTTAAAAATATGAGAGGCCTGTAATTTTCATCATAGGTACACGTCAACTATGACAGACAAATCAAGATTTATTTTCTCCAGAAAATCACATTGTAGGATTTTTAATGAATTTATTTGCAAATTATGGTGGAAAATGAGTATTTGGTCACCTACAAACAAGCAAGATTTCTGGCTCTCACAGACCTGTAACTTCTTATTGAAGAGGCTCCTCTGTCCTCCACTCGTTACCTATATTAATGGCACCTGTTTGAACTTGTTATCCGTATAAAAGACACCTGTCCACAACCTCAAACAGTCACACTCCAAACTCCACTATGGCCAAGACCAAAGAGCTGTCAAAGGACACCAGAAACAAAATTGTAGACCTGCACCAGGCAGGGAAGACTGCATCTGCAATAGGTAAGCAGCTTGGTTTGAAGAAATCAACTGTGGGAGCAATTATTAGGAAATGGAAGACATACAAGACCACTGATAATCTCCCTCGATCTGGGGCTCCACGCAAGATCTCACCCCGTGGGGTCAAAATGATCACAAGAACGGTGAGCAAAAATCCCAGAACCACACGGGGGGACCTAGTGAATGACCTGCAGAGAGCTGGGACCAAAGTAACAAAGCCTACCATCAGTAACACACTACGCCGCCAGGGACTCAAATCCTGCAGTGCCAGACGTGTCCCCCTGCTTAAGCCAGTACATGTCCAGGCCCGTCTGAAGTTTGCTAGAGTGCATTTGGATGATCCAGAAGAGGATTGGGAGAATGTCATATGGTCAGATGAAACCAAAATAGAACTTTTTGGTAAAAACTCAACTCGTCGTGTTTGGAGGACAAAGAATGCTGAGTTGCATCCAAAGAACACCATACCTACTGTGAAGCATGGGGGTGGAAACATCATGCTTTGGGGCTGTTTTTCTGCAAAGGGACCAGGACGACTGATCCGTGTAAAGGAAAGAATGAATGGGGCCATGTATCATGAGATTTTGAGGGAAAACCTCCTTCTATCAGCAAGGGCATTGAAGATTAAACGTGGCTGGGTCTTTCAGCATGACAATGATCCCAAACACACCGCCCGGGCAACGAAGGAGTGGCTTCGTAAGAAGCATTTCAAGGTCCTGGAGTGGCCTAGCCAGTCTCCAGATCTCAACCCCATAGAAAATCTTTGGAGGGAGTTGAAAGTCCATGTTGCCCAGCGACAGCCCCAAAACATCACTGCTCTAGAGGAGATCTGCATGGAGGAATGGGCCAAAATACCAGCAACAGTGTGTGAAAACCTTGTGAAGACTTACAGAACACGTTTGACCTGTGTCATTGCCAACAAAGGGTATATAACAAAGTATTGAGAAACTTTTGTTATTGACCAAATACTTATTTTCCACCATAATTTGCAAATAAATTCATTAAAAATCCTACAATGTGATTTTCTTAATTTTTTTCTCAATTTGTCTGTCATAGTTGACGTGTACCTATGATGAAAATTACAGGCCTCTCTCATCTTTTTAAGTGGGAGAACTTGCACAATTGGTGGCTGACTAAATACTTTTTTTCCCCACTGTATATATATATATATACACATATATATATATATATATATATATATATATATATATATATATATATATATATATATATATATATATGTTTCCTGATCTTTCTTATATCTCTCAGATATAGGACAGACACTTCAGAACAAACTTCCTTTATATTTTTGGGGGACTATCTGTTGTTCCATGTAGTGAATACGTTATTCAATGTGTTTGTATGGGTTAATAGCAGTAAGGCAAAATGTTCATCAAATAACTGTTTGATACTACAATGGGTCTTAAAATTAATTTAGATATGATCTTCTTAAAACTGTTCCATATAGCTTAGTAGAACCCCCCCTCCACATTATCATAGGATGACTTGAGAGAATGATGATCTACACCAGACAGCGCATCTCAGTATCAGAAGTAAAAATACAGCCAGACTGGCATTCTACTGTGCCTTTCTAGACCTTATAAACTGTCCAGAGTAGACCCACAACTTATCCAAATGGAACAAAACATTCAAATCACAGGGCTTTTGCACCGTTATTCAAATGAGCTTTTTGAGCTGCATGTCTCATGTCTTCAATGTCCTTTCATGCGCAATGACGCACCTGGCCTCTCCGCTGCTTATCAGCTATTCCTATTTGTTCTTGTGGATTCAAATAAAAAATGTATGCAGCTTTGAATGATTTTATGTGTGGTATGATTGCTAGTTAGCCTATTGCAGATCTGGACAAATGATCCACCTAGACTAATTTACCAATCTAAAATGTTTTTGCTGACATGGGCTAATTGAGTGACTGCTGATGCACAACCAAATTTTCGGAATTGCATCTTGTGTATTCTATTATTCTAACTCTCAACAGTAAGTTGAGACCCCGATTGAGTTCCAAAAAATATAAAAATATTTGGTCCGTGGGCCAACAAAAGGGGGGCCTACGGCTCCCATCCCTGATCTAGAGCGTATAACCTTGCCCCAGTCCTTCTCTATATTGATCTGATAGCTATTTTCAAGGGTTATCTCTTCATCCGTGTCCTGTCATTGCAGTTGAGGAAATGGTTTTTGTAGTGTGATAGCATACTCTCCCAAATCTACCTCTACATTCATGGTTATTGCCGAGTTCAAGACAACTTAGAACTCTGAAACGCCAAGATTTCCTACTTGGAAACTTGTAGAAAGATGAGGTCTGAGTTTCCCATTTGAAATAATCAGAATCAAACAATAGGAAGCTCTACGCACAATAGAGCTTGCCAGTTTGTTCTCCTAAAAATCGTTCAGCCATTCCTATGGGTGAAATGAATGGGGAAAGAATGGGGTTTGGAGATAAATGCCAAAAATAAGGTCAGAGGTTAACCCAGGCTTAGGAGATCTTATACTTTTTGTTCTATGAGATTATATCAGTCAGTAAACATCACGTTTATTATGAAGCCTTTATGTGCTTTGTGTTCTTATTTTGATTACATAAATGCTTCAAAATTCATACCTTATTTTCGACGTTTATCCCCCAAAAAACAGGCATTTCCCCATAGGCTTTGGCCAACGAGCCATGCCGATATAAGCCTCCGTTAGTGCCTACAAAAAGACGCCATTAGTATTGCTCTCTGTAGTGACTCTGTTTGTCCTTTGCACCTCATCACAATATAGTGCAGGTACATGTCCAGTCATGTCCATTCTAGTGTGTGCATGTGTCCATTTGTTTTACTCCAACTATCCACAGTACATACAGCACTACTTTTGGAAGTGTTGTGTTAGTGATTTCCAGTAAAAAATATGGATACAGACCTGCTTTCTGGCTGCCTCAATGTGTCGAGGAAGAGAAGCACCAGTGTACCATAATGTATTTCACTGTAGTTTCCTGTGGGAAGGTTTCCCTCTGTTGGTTACAAGTGGTAGGCTACAACTAACCCCCTCTCAGGAAGGGATGACATCCCTATCAGCACCACCAGCCATAGTGATTGGGCGCATTCGAGCAAATCATTTTTGTCAAGTCGTCACCACCTTTTAAAGTGTCCTGCATTATGAGGATAAAAATTGTCCCACATGACCCTATATGTCGACTGCATGAACATGACAAAAATGTGATCAAAGGTAATGAAGTTTTGACTGCAGTCGACTGCAAGTTTCTGCAGTTGCTCTTCACCAACTTCATCTTGCAGCCATCGCCTGCATTGTGGGAGGCTTTCTTGTTAACCAATCATTAGGGTGTTTTTGTTTGACCCAAGCAAACATGACCAAAGACGTGACTGAAACAGGAACCAACTTTGCTGCAATTCATGTGTACAGTGGATAGTTACAAATGAATGTCACCAATATATATAAATATAAAATATAAACGCTACATGTAAAATGTTGGTCCCATGTTTCATGAGCTGAAATAAAAGATCCCAGAAATGTTCCATATGCACAAAAAGCTTATTTCTCTCAAATTGTGTGCACAAATTTGTTTACATCCCTGTTAGTGAGCATGTATCCTTTGCCAAGATAATCCATCCACCTGACGGGTGTGGCATATCAAGAAGCTGATTAAACAGCATGATCATTACACAGGTGCACCTTGTGCTGGGGACAATAAAAGGCCACTAAAATGTGCAGTTTTGTCACAGAACACAATGCCACAGATGTCTTAAGTTTTGAGGGAGCGTGCAATTGGCATGCTGACTGCAAGAATGTCCACCAGAGCTGTTGCCGGAGAATTGAATGTTCATTTCTCTACCATAAGATGCCTCCAATGACATTTTAGAGAATTTGGCAGTACGTCCAACTGGACTAAAAACTGCAGACCACGTGTAATCACGCCAGCCGAGGACCACATCCTGCTTCTTCACCTGCGGGATCGTCTGAGACTAGCCACCTGGACAGCTGATGAAACTGAGGAGCATTTCTGTCTGTAATAAAGCCTTTTAGTGAGGAAAAACTAATTCTGATTGGCTGGGCCTGACTTCCCAGTGGGTGGGCTTGGCTCCCAAGTGTGTGGGCCTATGCCCTCATAGGTCCACCCATGGCTGTACCCCTGCCCAGTCATGTGAAATCCATAGATTAGGGCCTAATGAATTCATTTCAATTGACACATTTCCTTATATGAACTGTAACTCAGTAAAATCTTGAAATTGTTGCATGTTGCATTTCTATTTTTGTTCAGTATAGATGGTACAATGATTCCCAACCCTATTCAGTGCTTGTTTTCTCACATAAACTGAAATTCAGCGAACAGTGTAGCATTCTAGCAACCAGGAAATGACAGAGCGATTTCCACTAGTTAACACAGCCACAAAGTCAGAACAGCTTTCACATTTTGACAACAGATGCGGCTCTGGCGGGAGAAATCAATGGGCGAATATCACAGCCAATCACAACATTGGCAGGTAAGTAATACTGTGAAACACTATCATTCCACTATTACTGCAGATATATTATGGACATTTTTTGAAATTATAATGCAAAAATTATTTTAAAAAATCCTGTGTGGAGCACCATTAAAGGGCCAAAGAGTTTGAAAAAATATTGCGATACTGGTATCGTCACAGCCCTAAACAACATATGTATTGACAATGTATATATACTGTATATGACCATAACAACATGTGTATTGACTATGTCTGCATATGACCAAACAACATGTGTATTGACTATGTCTGTATATGACCAAAACAACAGGTGTATTGACATAGTATATGACCAAAACAACATATGTAAAGAGGTCTACATGAGTGAACGTTGAGCCACCTGCCAACAAAAGCCTCAAACATTTCAGATCACACAGTGACAGAGGGTGACACTGCTGTCACATAAGGCATCAGCCAGTCATAGGCCATGAGTCTGTGAGTCTGTATGTCCGTCCATCCCTCAGCCACAGTGTAAAGCAGTTGGCATCATAGTAGAAAAGATGATGTAGCTATGAGACCCACAAGCCATTAGTTCATTTAAATGTAAAACCATTATCTCTTCTTCACCACAGCCAGTATCCACCACCTCACCACTTCCAGTCCCCCCAGTTTGTATCCCCTAGTCCCCCAGGTTCAGCCTCCCTGGTCAGGGTCAGACCAGTCTAAAGGCCCCCAGGAAAGTAGAGTCTCCATCCAGAGAAATGTTGGCTGTAGAGCGAGGTATCAACAGCTCCACACTGTCCCCGACCTCCAGCTTCACTATACCTACAGAGAAGAGAGTTAACACACTCATATACGTACAGGGACGTACGCAAACACACACAAACATGCACACGTACGCACTCACCCCCTGTGTAGCAGGTGTTGTATGGGTAGACAGGGTTCATGTTCTGGATACAGCGGAACAGTGTGACATGCTGAGCTTCATCTCCCACAACGTTCCTCTTCTTCCTGTTCACCACATGACCCATGGCAAAGGTCCTGTCCATGTAGTACACCTGTATGAGGAGACAGACAGACACAGACAGACAGACAGACAGACAGACAGACAGACAGACAGACAGACAGACAGACACAGACAGACAGAGAGCGAGCGAGACAGAGAGTAGTTAGAGCCATGACCTATACAGAACATGTGCAGGAGAAGAAGATGAATGTTGTTGGACTTGTGAGCTATTGTAGTACACCTGGAGAGAGAGAAGGGGAGAGTTAGGTATTGTGAGCTGTTGTGTCTATGTAATAGCTCAGAGCTACTGTACCTTTATCCCATGTGATCTAGCACTAATATGATACACCAAGTTCTCTCCTGTAGACGACCAGTGCTCACCTGGCTGTAGACAAAGTAGTATCCCTCCTCTCTGACAAGAATGCTGTCACTCTCTGCCTCCAGGGCGGAGCCTCTCCTAAGCCCCTCCTGCCAGGGGATCCCTGTGTGAGGCTCCAACGCAAACTCTGCACAACACCAGAAACACAAACCATGCATGAACCAATCAAAACTCCATCGACCTCGACAAACAAACCATGCGTGAGTCGATCCAAACACGAACTACCTAGCATAGCCCAAGTCCCAGTCTGTATGTCCTTAAGTCAATTTAAGTATTTCTGGTAAAATTGTAATTCCTGGTTTACAGTACCTTTCTGGAATGTTTTCCTGTTGCTATCTGCCAGCATCTGTAGACAGGGTTGAGACACTAGAGGGTAGGACAGAGGGAGAGTTTAGCATTGATTCAAACTACCCAATAGTCCCCTCCATGTAGCCCAACTCTCACACTCTCACACACACACACACACACAGACACACACACACACACACACACACACACACACACACACACACACACACACATAATCAAACATGGTTTTCTTGTATACTGAGTATATCATGTACAATTATAATTACAACTGATTGAACAAACGTTTTTTAAACTTATCTTTGTGTTGTGGTTTTCATATCAGCCCTTTTGGGCTTCCAACCTCACATGGAAACACAGTTTTTACCAGTTTTTTTATCTGTACTGTTTTGTCTTTCACTTATTTTTTTTGGTGCAAAAAAATATTACAAAATATTAATACATAAAAAATAAACCTCACTGTGTACAAGATGAGTTATTTCTAGAGAGAGTGAGAACAAAAATGTTGCAGCTTGCCAGAAATAACTAAAGTGTACTTGTTTGAAGTTCAGTGTTCAACATTTTAAAGCAACAGCCCAATTGTGCACCATATAATCTAAAAACAGCACAGCATTGACAACGTGCTAATTCACCCTTCAACATGTCAAACAGATACAAATAGTCACAGAGAATAGTATTGGAAGTCTTGCCTGTGTTCTTAGGTCCTGTGCCCACACTCCTCTTCCTGATGAAGGACAGCCTAGTCTGGGGGTCAGTGGGGTGTGGAAGGGGCTGGGGGTCAGGGGTGTGTGGAGGGGGCTGGGGTTCAGGGGGGTGTGGAGGGTCTGAGCTGCTCCTCCTGGTTCTGGAGCTGCTGCTCATCTGCTGCAGTGTCTGGGTAATGCATCAGAAACAACTCCATCTCATACAGAGAGGGAAAAAAGTATTTGATCCCCTGCTGATTTTGTACGTTTGCCCACTGACAAAGAAATTATCAGTCTATAATTTTAATGGTAGGTTTATTTGAACAGTGAGAGACAGAATAACAACAACAAAATCTAGAAAAACACATGTCAAAAATGTTATAAATTGATTTGCATTTTAATGAGGGAAATAAGTATTTGACCCCCTCTCAATCAGAAAGATTTCTGGCTCCCAGGTGTCTTTTATACAGGTAACGAGCTGAGATTAGGAGCACACTCTTAAAGGGAGTGCTCCTAATCTCAGCTTGTTACCTGTATAAAAGACACCTGTCCACAGAAGCAATCAATCAATCAGATTCCAAACTCTCTACCGTAGCCAAGACCAAAGAGCTCTCCAAGGATGTCAGGGACAAGATTGTAGACCTACACAAGGCTGGAATGGGCTACAAGACTATCACCAAGCAGCATGGTGAGAAGGTGACAATGTGACAGGTTAAAGGACATATTCATAGCCTGTTATACACTAAAAAGTATTAGTAAGTTCATGGTATGTAAGGATCTTAAAATATCTAAGGTTAAAAAGATCATGCATTCAGTACTAGTTCATAGAGATTGATAAAATTCATAATTGTGTTAAAATCCGTCAAGTGTAAAAGGGTAAATATTGTAAGAGGAATCTGTAAACGTTATATTGACTACTTTATTTTGTGGTGCCTAATTTAAGGGTAAAAGTGTTAATCTGTGATCTACTAAATGCTCTTAATCTATGAGCCTGAGATCGATTGCTCTGGTCTCCACCCAACTTTCTGGGGAAATCGCAGTCTTTTTTCTCATTATACTAAAGTTTTCAGTGAGGAAACATAACTGCGTCACTCTCGTGATTATTTCTCCCCTTTTTCAGGTACGTTATTGATAAAACGAGATAATTTGAATGTAATAACTTGCTAACATGTCAAGAGAGTTTAAGGTATGTGTTAGTAACATCTTGAGTAAGTTAAGTTAAGTTGAAGGGAGTAATAGGTGCGTGTGTGAGTGAAACCTGCTTGGTTGCAGCGAAGAATAGCTTCGTACTGAGAGTAGCTGCCATTTTATGTTAATTGTGAATGAACATGTGCGCTGTTAATAATATATTTTGGGGTTATTTGTATAATGTGTTTCGAATACTTTGTTGACATGGTTGATAAATGTAGTTATGGGTTACTGAGCTAAAGCTACTTTGTGTTTGACAGTTATATTGAAACATTTGTATATGTTTTAGTGAATTACAGTTTATGCTGTTGTGACTTGAATAAGCTTTGTACCCTACAAAACTCTGGTTCCTGTAGATCTGTTGTTCTGTAAAATGTGGTATTTTTGTAAAAGGATTATACTAAAGTTTTCAGTGAGGAAACATAACTGCGTCACTCTCGTGATTATTTCACCCCTTTTTCAGGGGCGTAACAACAACAGTTGGTGCGATTATTCGCAAATGGAAGAAACACAAAATAACTGTCAATCTCCCTCGGCCTGGGGCTCCATGCAAGATCTCACCTCGTGGAGTTGCAATGATCAGTAGAACGGTGAGGAATCAGCCCAGAACTACACGGGAGGATCTTGTCAATGATCTCAAGGCAGCTGGGACCATAGTCACCAAGAAAACAATTGCCAGTCTCCAGACCTTAATCCCATAGAAAATCTGTGGAGGGAGCTGAAGGTTCGAGTTGCCAAACGTCAGCCTCGAAACCTTAATGACTTGGAGAAGATCTGCAAAGAGGAGTGGGAGAAAATCCCTCCTGAGATGTGTGCAAACCTGGTGTTCAACTACAAGAAACGTCTGACCTCTGTGATTGCCAACAAGGGTTTTGCCACCAAGTACTAAATCATGTTTTGCAGAGGGGTCAAATACTTATTTCCCTCATTAAAATGCAAATCAATTTATAACATTTTTTATATGCGTTTTTCTGGATTTTTGTTGTTGTTATTCTGTCTCTCATTGTTCAAATAAACCTACATTTAAAATTATAGACTGATCATTTCTTTGTCATTGGGCAAACGTACAAAATCAGCAGGGGATCAAATACTTTTTTCCCTCACTGTATCATACATTATTTACAGACTACAGATCAGTAGTGAACATGTAAACATTTTACCTCTTCGTGCCTGGCCTCTTGTTGCTCCTCTCTCCTGCGAAAGACTTCTGACCGGAGCCCCTCCACCTCAGCCCTGAGGGCCAGCAGGTGGAACAGAGATAGGGCTGAGAGAGACGATGAGGTAACCGCTGCCAGGGTCAGCAGCAGGACCGGCCAGGACAGCCTCCGACCGCCAGACTCCTGCCTAGGCACAGGGCCAACATCCTCAGAACTTGGACCTGCAGACACCATCACAGGGACCAGACAGCCTCCTCCGTAGTCACACAGACTGCATGACATGCCCTCTTAAGGGCTCTCCTCTTGGGATAGTAACGCTGGATCTTCAGTCTTTAGTCAATGTTTCTGGTATGTTCTGTTAAGTTCTAGTCTGTCTCCTGCTCTCTTAACTGTCTCGTCTCTCCAGACACTCCGTTGTCACTCCTTCTTAGCTTTTTCTGGACTTACTTTCTATGTACGACTCCTCTGTTAGTCCTTCCCTTACTTCCTCTTCTGTTTCTTCCAGGTCTTTCTTTCTCTCCTGTCTCAGTGACTGCACAGTCTGAACACCATGCTGGAATGGTGTATAAGGCAGGGTAGAGCAGCAGCCTCCCTCTTCTCTGTTCCGCTCGGTTAACCACAGTCAGAACTTCCTGCTCTGATGACGGCCAAGTCAAACCACCCTATCTTTTTATCCATCTCCGCTCTGTCCATCCTCCCCGCTCTAAACGACAAACTCTGTTTTCTCTCCGTCCACTTTAGTCTGAAAGGGCACAGCAGGGGAGACACATCTGATCAAGCTATAAAACAGATGTCAAATCATACTTAGTGTGGCACGGAAGAGGAAACGTAAGGATAGAAACATGATGACTCATATTTTGGTCTGAATAGACAGCTGATGACAGGATGGCTAACTAGAAAAGGAAGTGCAAAAATCTCCCCTTACATAAACCTATTTCTGTGAATGTGGAACCAGACCCTTTACAGAGAAACATATGTTGCTAAACATCACAGAAGAGAGAGATTAGCAGAACCTTGGGTTTATTCAGTTATTGCATGTTACTGTACAAAGAATAGAAAGTGAGATTGTGTACTTAGAAAAGAAGACTGAATATTTAAAAAACATTTGAGTAGTAAAATTACTGCAGTGGTTGTTTTCCTAAACAGAATGGATGCACAGTACAAGTTCAGTTCATGAGGGTACAGAGCTCTCAACTACAATACCCATAAGCCTCCAGCTCAGACAGCAGTGAACACCCATCATCATCGTCTCAATGTTTAGTCCTTCAACAAATCAGTGTATCAGTATGTTAACATATCATTCTGATCTCCTACATATCAACGCCAGCTTTCACTCCATTCTGAGACTTATAAACAATTGAATATCTGTAAAAAGGATATTTTACACAACGCTAATGCAACATGTAGAATAGCAATTGCTTTGAGATAAAGCATTAAGTTCAATATAACATTATTTATTTCACAATAGGACTTGGTCGGTGGTTAGTAATTGGGCAGGGCCAAAGATTCTAGTAGCAAAATTTCCCGCATTTATCACTTCAACAACTTTGGTGGGTGTAAGGCCAATTTCAGTCAAGTCAGGAATTTAATTGCACTCCTAGGGAGGAATTCTATGTCAAATGTATCTGACAGGATCTGAAATGGGTCTTGACTCCCCCTGCCTCCCACTGTTTACGGCGGATTGCCAGGTCATTGTCTACAGCAGGGGTGTCAAACGTACGGCCCGTGGGGGTTCAATCCGGCCCATGGGTGGTTTGAGGGGTGGGTGGGTTTCTTGACTGTGTCCAGCTTGCTAATAATCACTGAAATGAAAGCAGTCAGGGAGCATTGAATATTCCAAAAACGATGGATAGAGGGACTATTCCTAGCACATTTTGACGGCAAGGAAATAATATAAGACATTTTCAGTGCGGCCCTCCGGACCTGGTTAAAGACCAAATGCGAAAATTAGTTTGACACCTCGTCTACAGGTAGTGGTGTGTGTAACCGATAGCTGTGTGTAACCAATAGGGTCAGATTGTGCCAGCACTACACACACACTTTCATATGGCAGCGAGCCAGTCAGTTCCTGCCATAGAGAAATATGGGCAATCTACTCTCAGAGAGGGTGGACCTGTACTGTAACGTCTACAAACACAACAGAGTCTTAGTGAGCTGGTCACCATACATGCACAACAAGCCAACCACTGCAGACTGAAAGCATGCAGCCCTTGTTTGGTGACAAAATGTCCCACATAATGCAGTATAATGCTGGGGATCTCATCTCACACAGTAGCCTACTGTTTCTCTTCATTTACAGCACACTGGTCAACTCACATCCACACTGACCGCACTGCATTCAGAAAGTAGTAGTCTAAATATTTAATAATAAGTGTGCTATATCAAAGTTAAAACAGTTAAAAAATAGAAATGTCTCTTGACTGTGACTGTTTCCGCTCAGTGATAAAAGCAGTTTAGTCTGAAGTTAGATTCTAGATCCAACATGTCTGCTGATTCTGAGTGTCTCTGTTTGGTGTATCAGAATGGCTTTGATACAGTAGAATGCTGCAGTGCAGTGAGTCGCATTCATTAGCGCACACCGTAGCAATACATTTTGTAACGAAACCCCCCCGAAAATGAGCATTTCTTATTGGACAAGTATTCCCTCCCTGTTATAATCTGTTAATGATCACGACCCAGCACGGTTAGAGTTTCTATTTGTCTAACTCAGCTCCAGTCCCTGGAAGACATGCAGGAAAAGTTAATTCGCTCGTTAAAAGCGCTCCAAGCAGGTAAAGCCATTTCTCCACAAAGAGCCATGGGGTGAAATGAGACACTAGCCTACTTGACAGAACAATTATTATGTTGAGAAGAATAGATTAACACAAATAATAATACAATTTAGTAACACAAGTCTCATGGTACTAACACAGAGATCAAAATGTAATCCTCACACACCTAACATGCACTCTATCCCACCAAAGTGTCCTTCACTTTCACAGGAAGCTAACAGAGCTAGGTTTTTTCAGGCAATGGTATTTGGGTGAGGGTCCTCTCGCTTTTAATAGTGTGCAGAGTTCAGAACATTGCAGATAGAAATGTATTGTACAGATAGACACGCCTTACATGTCATAATGCAGAATAGTTGTCTATTCTATATAGTACATTTCTATCAGCAACAATCTAAAGGTCACATCCACCTGAAAGCCCTGGTGTTGGCAACCAAGATAAAGGGTCATGGGTAAACTATGCAAAGAGTTGACAACAGCTCCAGCCACATCGGCGTTTACATTTATTGTCAGAGAATATACAGTGTAGAATGGGATTTATGCAACATTGGAATATAATCTGGCCATTTACAACAACAAAATAGTTTGGGAGTGAAACATTAAGTGAAACTGCAAGGTTGTGCATGCACCTTTTCACAGTACCACATACATAGCCAATATGATTCAGCCCATATGGCACTATCTATCGGCTGATATGAACGGGATTTTCGGTAAAAAGTCGAATATGAAACTATGAAGATACTACGAGGTCTATAAAATCCTCACACATGTAACTTTAAACAGTGTGTCATGAAATAACAGTAGATTACACAATTAAAATAAACTCAAACTTTTTTTATTGAATTACTGAAACACTATCATATTGGTCAAACATTTCTTATTGATTTACTGAAATGCTATTGTGTTAGTTAAACATTGTCATTGAATTATCGAAATTCAGGTGCACCTTTGGCAGACCTCCTCCAGTAGTTTATTTTCTTCTTCGTTTTTTGAAGTGTTCTTAAAAAGTGTGGTTGTGTTTGACAGGACGAACATGGTTGTGTATGGTATGGTGTGTAAATCATTCAAAGAAGGCCATAACAAGTACATGTTCACCCACTGCAGTCATTGTTCACAAATAGACTTATGAAGACATTTCCATGTTAGTCACCCCCCACTTCAAAAGTACTCCCCAATTGTTTGATATGGTAGAGTTACAAATATGGAATAAGAGCATGATAAAACCCAAACCAAGACAAAAGTGTAGAAATTAACATTCTCTCCAACATGACCCTAGTAGCTCAGCCTAGTTACCGCTACCCCACCATAGGCACTTCAAGTAGATCATAAAGAACTGGACAGGTATAAGCAATATGGTAGCGGTTGGCTGCACCTTGCCCTAGCTTTTACCATATTGCTTATTACACCTCTTCAATGGTATCTGATCTAAACAAGTGACTAGGGAGTATGGACTGTAGGGTTTTCTCTAGACCACACCCACCCTCTTCCTCTCTCTAGATTAGATGATGGTGACGCTGGCTGTGGACTGGACACTCTCCTCACGGGTGTGGCTATTCATCAGGTCCTTGACAAACTGCTCCAGGGCGGCGAAGTAGCCCTGGCACTGCCACGTGTCGTTATGCGTGCCCTCAGAGAAGATGGCCAGCCGTTTAGTCCGTGCCGGCGACAGCTCGTAAAGTTGCTTCATCATGACAGGCGGGATGAGCTGGTCCGATAGGCCCGACACGAACAGCGAGGGCATCCGGCACAGCGGCACCTGTCTGTAGGACAGGAACTGGTTCCGGTAGAACCACAGGGGCAGTAGCCTCATGGGCAGGAAGGAGAAAAGCGTGGCTGCCATGTGCGGGATGCTGAGGAAGGTATTCTCCACCACGATGGCTGCCACCCGATGAGGGTTGGCCGAGGCCAGGCGCACCGCCACCGCGCCCCCCAGAGAGCGGCCGAACAGCATCACCTTGGTCTTGTCCAGGTCGGGCCGGGTCATCACATAGTCCAGCGTGGCCTGGGCATCCAGGCACAGGCCGTCCTCACTGGGCTCACCTTCGCTCTTCCCATACCCCCGGTAGTCCATCAGCACCACGTTGGCCTTCAGGTTCACCAGCATCAGCAGAGCGTTGGGCACCCGGTGCCCGATGTTGCCCGCGTTGCCATGGAAATAAAGGATGGTGGGCGGGGCCTTGGAGGCAGGGTTAGATGCATTGCCGGGGGCGACCCCGGGGTTGTCAAGGCTGTCTCCGCCGGTGTAGCGGAGCAGGATAAGGTTGAGGCGCACGCCGTCCTTGGTGCGGATGTAGACGTTCTCATGGGGGATGCCTGTGGGCGTGGCTACGTAGAGCCGGGAGGAGGAGGGCTGGTCGGGGAAATAGAGCAGCACGTCCTGGAACTTGTAGAGGATGGCGGCCACCGAGGCCAGGATGAGAGCCAAGAGAAAAAAGCCTCCGTAGAGGTGGAAGGTGAGGATGAGGGCCAGGAGGGAGATGCGACAGGCACCCCAGGACCAGGAGGCCAAGGCCAGGGCACAGCGCTCCACCGAGCCCCACAGCCTCCACGGCTTCTCCATGGCACAGAGGAGACACACAGGATCACACCACCATGACACACACTCTGTGCAGAGAGAGAGAGAGAGAGAGAGAGAGAGAGAGAGAGAGAGGAGAGATTGAAAATCATGACTGATGCACTGCACTAGACACGGACCACTCAAGAGATTTTTCATCTCCTCTCACAATTTACAGCTCAGCAAGCCTTCCACAGATGGGAATAACAAGGCCCTTAAATAAACAATTTACACGTCAGAGGAAACAGACACCAGTAGAGCAATGCACACCACACCCACACACAGACAAAGCCACTATCAAATCAGCTGATGTGCAGCCTTGCCTCAATGTTAAAGCAAGCGTGTCTGATATAGCTACAGTCTCAGCGGTGGTTAACTGGTGAAATTAGGCTGACTGCTTTCGCCCTAGGGTCATTGGACTATACAAGAGCCAGTAGTTCTTTCCCACATCATTCCACTGTTTGGCCTTAATCTGCCCAACCATTAAACTGATTAGAACCAAACACGCCTCAGTTACACAATACCTGGTTGGGGTTGAGACTGCAAA
Source organism: Coregonus lavaretus (assembly GCF_964263955.1). Lineage (NCBI taxonomy): Eukaryota > Metazoa > Chordata > Actinopteri > Salmoniformes > Salmonidae > Coregonus > Coregonus lavaretus. The sequence goes on along the minus strand of NW_028165554.1, from coordinate 33,482 downwards.
TCAGCACCACTGTGAATTGGTTGGCAAATATGAGACAGGTATTTGACTATACAACATATGGTATGGTATGGTTCTAATGCACATGACAACAACTCATTGGAATAGAACATTCCAGCAGTCATTTATTTGCTAATAATTCCATCCATGTCACATCAGAGATGGTGTTTTAGAGCTAAAAACAACTGCCAAATGGGTCAAATTAGGAATGCAACTGTCAAGAAAAGCGTTATTATGATTGTCATGTTGTCAAAATAAATAACTGCTAACGTTATCTACCTTGCGTGCTGTCATGTCAGGTCATTGTCAACAACAAAGACTATTTGAACAGTTAACATTTAACTAGATAGCTATTTGCTAACTCTATAACCTGAAAAAGGGTTACACGTCCAGGCAGTGCATGCAGAAACATTATCTAGGCTAGCTATGTAAAAGTCGACAAGACGTAGTTTGCAAATTTAGCTAATTTTATGTGTCCCAAAATGCTCAAGCTTGCAGCTCCTTTCTGTGTGAACATCGATTTGTAATTCACATTGGAAAATGCCACCTACCTAGCATCAACTTGGCACATATACTGTATCCATCTAGCTAGCTACATACTTACCTCTCTCTCACCATTTAGCGATTCAACTGCATGCAGCGAGATAAAACTATTGCAGTCAACGGAGTCGCTGTCATTCGATCTAGAAGCTCACACAAAATGTATTTTCAGATATGAGCAGCTTGACAGAAACAACCCGGCGGAAAAGCTAACGCAGTTAGCTAGCTATCTACTTCCTGTGAGTATTTTTTTGTTTCCACTAGTTATCACAGCCACAAAGTATATCGTAGAAATTCATGAAAACAAACATTTGCTTTTTTTGTCTTAATTTAAGGTTACGGTTAGGCATGATGTTAGCAATGTAGTTAAGGTAAGAGTTGAGGTTAGGGTTAGGTCTGAAATCAGATTTTAAGAAGATACATGGTAGAAATGGGCGGGGTTTATAACTTTGTGGCTGTGGTAACTAGTGACGACCGTATTTGTTCCCTTCGTGTCACTTTTAGAAATACCGTGTAGAACGTGGCAAAAAAGAGAAAGAAGGTTCCACATTTTTTTCATTTCCAACTTCCAAAAAAACGATGTTCAACTGGTCTCCACTAGATGGTGATCTGTGAATATGGCTTTTTATGGCCAAGGCCCCCTGAGGGATGCAAAACTGGAGCATCTCACGCTAATCCATGGTCCATTGTAACATGCATAATAATAAGTAGGTATATATTTAAACCCCTAAATTATGGCAACGTAAGCGATAACCTCAGTTCGTCAGTGATTGTCATTCACAAAACATTGTAGCAACACAGCATTTTGTTCTATCATCTGCAAGGTCGATAAACAATTAAATTAGTGACTGATAGTTATAAAGCAGAATCATGGGAGAGGAAATACAACGAGTGTTCAAGCAGACATCCCCTCAGGGCTTGACATAAATAAACAGTGTTTTTGTTTGTTCAGGATTTTATTTGGTGCCACAGACAGCTGGAGCCAACATAAATAATAACCCCCCTGAGGATGTTGAGAATATCTTAAGCAGAGTGTGTTTGCACCAAAAGGTTGTTCGAATATCTCAAAATAGAACAGCATAAATTATGAGCACTTTATTTCCCACTCCTCCACAAAAAACACTGACAAAGGTCCACTGAGGGATTACTATAGGGAGCAGGTTTGTGTGTGTGGGGGTGTGTGTGCGCATAGGTGTGTGTGCGCGCGTGTGTGTGTACTGCCAGATGACATTAGATTGTAGAAACAAAATATAGCCACACAGTTATGTCAGTACACAAACAGAGGTGTCATACACAGTGGATCAAATTATATCCAACATTTTTCCAAACATGATGATGGATGAGAAATAGCACAGTGTTGTTTACTGTTGACATGAACTGCTTCATCTCCCAGTGACCTTGTAACGAAAGGCAGAGCTACAGAAGAATAAACTGCATCCCCACAGCACACACATCTCTACCTGATATTCTTCTGATCAACAAGAACACTTTTCTACCAGAGGTTTAGTTTAGCCGCAGAGAGAAGAAAAGGTAGGCTACCGCAAGTTCTACATTTGAATATATGTGACAATAGAAGCAGCCATTACAATAAAACAACCATGCAAACATTTTGCTTCCAAAAAACACACACACACACACACACACACACACAAACACACACACACACACACACACACACACACACACACACACACACACACACACACACACACACACACACACACACACACACACACACATACACACCCTCTATCCATGAAGGCAGCAGGAAGAGAGAGAGAGCGAGAAAGAGAGACACAAAGCACCCTCGGTGGTCACTTCTTAACTGGGCATCCTGCCCCTGGAGTCTCCCAGGGTGACTCTGAGGGTAGGTTCTGCTGTGTTTAATGTTACTAACTAGTCCTCCTCCGCAGGCTGACATTGCTGGGAACAGATAGACTGATGACATGTAGAGTGAGAAACAGCTCTTGACCACTCTGCTCCTCAGTCCTTCAACTTGATTTATCAGATTATCTGATTTACAAATGTTGAACTCACAACCGAATCATTGAAAAGGAGATTCTTGGTTTTCTAGAATCAAATTAAATTGAATTTGAGATAGACACACATATTTAAGGTACAGCAGGAGTAGGCAACTAGATTCAGCCGCAGCCTAATTTTTGTCGGAGCAAATTATACTAATTTGTACACTGCAAATTAACCACAACTAAGCCCAAAAAGAGATTGTATTTGAAAATAACAATAATTTAATACCTTGATTACTTAGAGACATGATCACATCTCTTTTTTTTTATGGGAATACCTACAGTGAGAGAAAAAAGTATTTGATCCCCTGCTGATTTTGTACGTTTGCCCACTGACAAAGAAATGATCAGTCTATAATTTTAATGGTAGGTTTATTTGAACAGTGAGAGACAGAATAACAACAAAAAAATCCAGAAAAACACGTCAAAAATGTTATAAATTGATTTGCATTTTAATGAGGGAAATAAGTATTTGACCCCCTCTCAATCAGAAAGATTTCTGGCTCCCAGGTGTCTTTTATACAGGTAACGAGCTGAGATTAGGAGCACACTCTTAAAGGGAGTGCTCCTAATCTCAGCTTGTTACCTGTATAAAAGACACCTGTCCACAGAAGCAATCAATCAATCAGATTCCAAACACTCCACCATAGCCAAGACCAAAGAGCTCTCCAAGGATGTCAGGGACAAGATTGTAGACCTACACAAGGCTGGAATGGGCTACAAGACAGCAGCTTGGTGAGAAGGTGACAACAGTTGGTGCGATTATTCGCAAATGGAAGAAACACAAAATAACTGTCAATCTCCCTCGGCCTGGGGCTACATGCAAGATCTCACCTCGTGGAGTTGCAATGATCAGTAGAATGGTGAGGAATCAGCCCAGAACTACACGGGAGGATCTTGTCAATGATCTCAAGGCAGCTGGGACCATAGTCACCAAGAAAACAATTGGTAACACACTACGCCGTGAAGGACTGAAATCATGCAGCGCCCGCAAGGTCCCCCTGCTCAAGAAAGCACATATACATGCCCATCTGAAGTTTGCCAATGAACATCTGAATGATTCAGAGGAGAACTGGGTGAAAGTGTTGTGGTCAGATGAGACCAAAAATAGAGCTCTTTGGCATCGACTCAACTCGCCGTGTTTGGAGGAGGAGGAATGCTGCCTATGACCCAAGAACACCATCCCCACCGTCAAACATGGAGGTGGAAACATTATCCTAAAGGGGGTGTTTTTCTGCTAAGGGGACAGGACAACTTCACCGCATCAAAGGGACGATGGACGGGGCCATGTACCGTCAAATTTTGGGTGAGAACCTCCTTCCCTCAGCCAGGGCATTGAAAATGGGTTGTGGATGGGTATTCCAGCATGACAATGACCCAAAACACACGGACGGCCAAGGCAAATAAGGAGTGGCTCAAGAAGAAGCACAGTAAGGTCCTGGAGTGGCCTAGCCAGTCTCCAGACCTTAATCCCATAGAAAATCTGTGAAGGGAGCTGAAGGTTCGAGTTGCCAAACGTCAGCCTCGAAACCTTAATGACTTGGAGAAGATCTGCAAAGAGGAGTGGGACAAAATCCCTCCTGAGATGTGTGCAAACCTGGTGGCCAACTACAAGAAACGGCTGACCTCTGTGATTGCCAACAAGGGTTTTGCCAAGTACTAAGTCATGTTTTGCAGAGGGGTCAAATACTTATTTCCCTCATTAAAATGCAAATCAATTTATAACATTTTTTATATGCATTTTTCTGGATTTTTGTTGTTGTTATTCTGTCTCTCATTGTTCAAATAAACCTACAAATAAAATTATAGACTGATCATTTCTTTGTCATTGGACAAACGTACAAAATCAGCAGGGGATCAATTACTTTTTTTCTCTCACTGTATTAAACTCATTCTTAGCTGAATTCCTGGCGATTTTACAGTATTTTTGGGCAAAATAAAAATACAAAAAATACAAAATAATATATATATATATATATATATATATATATATATATATATATATATCATTGTTTTATTTATATTTCATTTTTTCTTTATTTTTTGTTACTAAAAACTTTTGGGGGCCCAAAAATAATTACTTGTGGGACGGTTTTGGCCCACGGGCTGCCTGTTGCCGACTCCTAAGTTACAGGATTCAGTAAATGAATAAAACAACGAAATAATATCTGTGCATCAAAGTAGATGTTGAATAACAAGTGACATTGTTGATACTGAGGTGTGTGAAGATCATGATAGCATATAGCAATAGAAGTCAATCATAAGGAGACAGACAATCTCCGCTGCCAATGAGATTCCCTGCTGTCGTTCACACCCACTAGGCCACAGCTGTGGCTAAGAGGTGGGATCACCAGAAGTAAGGAGGTGTCACTCCAGGATGACCGCTAGAGAGGGGGTCAAGGGTCAGGGTTAACGGCAACATTAACTTCCTGGAAACGGTGTATCTGTTAATGTCCAAATTAGGAAGGAAGTTCTTTATCCATAGGACTGAAAGACTATAGCCTTGTACAACCATCCTGAAGTCTTGCAAGCTTACATTCTGATTCGCTACACAGATTCCAGCGGTCAGTGGATCAGGCTTTTGAAAGACGGTCTCATGTCTAGATTGTTTACTGAAACGGACTGGTGGGAAGAGCTTAGCTGCTTGCTGCTTGCTTCTGCTGGATCGGCATCAAGAGTATAGTACAGCTGGATCCAAGCATATCTCCACTTCTGTTAATGGATTCATCATGACTAATGTGAAGCTGTAAAAATATATTGTTAGGCAAAGAAAAGTAATTAGTGTGAGTAAGCTTAAAAGACAACATAAATGCAAATGAGGACACACCAATCCCACACATACACGCACGCACACATTCGCATGCACGCGCGCTCACACACATCTTAGGCACAACACACACGTTTGTCTCTTTTGGTTAGAAGGACACTGACATTGTGATGGATTCAGCTTATAAGAGACTGACAGTTGGCAAGTTCACTTTCTCTTCCTACGACTCAATTAACTTAGACATGCCAGTCAAAACATCTATTATAAGCACGCACAAACACACACACACACACACACACACCTCTTCTGGACACTTTCCCCAATCCCACGACTCAAATACTTTAGACGTGGCAGCGGTCTAAACAGCCGGCGGCCCTCTGCTCAATAACACAGAGTTAGGATAACACAGAGGCACTGGGACAGGCTGGCTGGGGATATGATGACACCAATTCACCTCACGTCACTCACAATACACGCCCAATGGCTTGAGAGGAGGGCTTGGACCATACAGTAAGACGCAATGACTGAGGTAGAAAGGCTGTCCCTTGGATCTACAGTAGTGAGTGAAATTGACTTCAAGATAAGAAGTACATTCTATTTATTTTTCAAATAATGGAATGTGTTTAATATCTTCTCTTTCTATTTTTGTCAATTGACATTTATTTATTTTTGTCAGAGATGTAACACAAATTCCCATTCTATGTTATGGTATCGGTCTTGATTGCTATGTCTTATTTGCATAGATTAATGTTTGTTGAATATAATGTGATACTGCCCAGCTATTAGTTGTGATACTCAAGGTGACAGATCTGGTGTCCGTGACTACAGTACATTAGATGAGTGGTCACCTTGGAGACAAGTATGGGAGTGAGTCAAAGAGTACAGCTACATACTGTAGCAACAACTCATTTAGAACTAGCATCCACTACTGCCTAAGACCACACCCACCCTCTTCCTCTCTCTAGATTAGATGATGGTGACGCTGGCTGTGGACTGGACACTCTCCTCACGGGTGTGGCTATTCATCAGGTCCTTGACAAACTGCTCCAGGGCGGCGAAGTAGCCCTGGCACTGCCACGTGTCGTTATGCGTGCCCTCAGAGAAGATGGCCAGCCGTTTAGTCCATGCCGGCGACAGCTCGTAAAGTTGCTTCATCATGACAGGCGGGATGAGCTGGTCCGATAGGCCCGACACGAACAGCGAGTGCATCCGGCACAGCGGCACCTGTCTGTAGGACAGGAACTGGTTCCGGTAGAAGTGGGGGGTGACAGTGATTTCTGGCTCCCAGGTGTCTTTTATACAGGTAACGAGCTGAGATTAGGAGCACACTCTTAAAGGGAGTGCTCCTAATCTCAGCTTGTTACCTGTATAAAAGACACCTGTCCACAGAAGCAATCAATCAATCAGATTCCAAACACTCCACCATAGCCAAGACCAAAGAGCTCTCCAAGGCTGTCAGGGACAAGATTGTAGACCTACACAAGGCTGGAATGGGCTACAAGACCATCGCCAAGCAGCTTGGTGAGAAGGTGACAACAGTTGGTGCGATTATTCGCAAATGGAAGAAACACAAAATAACTGTCAATCTCCCTCGGCCTGGGGCTCCATGCAAGATCTCACCTCATGGAGTTGCAATGATCAGTAGAACTGTGAGGAATCAGCCCAGAACTACACGGGAGGATCTTGTCAATGATCTCAAGGCAGCTGGGACCATAGTCACCAAGAAAACAATTGGTAACACACTACGCCGTGAAGGACTGAAATCATGCAGCGCCCGCAAGATCCCCCTGCTCAAGAAAGCACATATACATGCCCATCTGAAGTTTGCCAATGAACATCTGAATGATTCAGAGGAGAACTGGGTGAAAGTGTTGTGGTCAGATGAGACCAAAAATAGAGCTCTTTGGCATCAACTCAACTCGCCGTGTTTGGAGAAGGAGGAATGCTGCCTATGACCCCAAGAACACCATCCCCACCGTCAAACATGGAGGTGGAAACATTATCCTAAAGGGGGTGTTTTTCTGCTAAGGGGACAGGACAACTTCACCGCATCAAAGGGACGATGGACGGGGCCATGTACCGTCAAATTTTGGGTGAGAACCTCCTTCCCTCAGCCAGGGCATTGAAAATGGGTTGTGGATGGGTATTCCAAAACACACGGCCAAGGTAACAAAGGAGTGGCTCAAGAAGAAGCACAGTAAGGTCCTGGAGTGGCCTAGCCAGTCTCCAGACCTTAATCCCATAGAAAATCTGTGAAGGGAGCTGAAGGTTTGAGTTGCCAAACGTCAGCCTCGAAACCTTAATGACTTGGAGAAGATCTGCAAAGAGGAGTGGGACAAAATCCCTCCTGAGATGTGTGCAAACCTGGTGGCCAACTACAAGAAACGGCTGACCTCTGTGATTGCCAACAAGGGTTTTGCCAAGTACTAAGTCATGTTTTGCAGAGGGGTCAAATACTTATTTCCCTCATTAAAATGCAAATCAATTTATAACATTTTTGATATGCGTTTTTCTGGATTTTTGTTGTTGTTATTCTGTCTCTAAATGCTCAAATAAACCTACAAATAAAATGATAGACTGATCATTTCTTTGTCATTGGACAAATGTACAAAATCAGCAGGGGATCAATTACTTTTTTTCTCTCACTGTATTAAACTTATTCTTAGCTGAATTCCTGGCGATTTTACAGTATTTTTGGGCAAAATAAAAATACAAAAAATACAAAATGATATATATATATATATATATATATATATATATATATATATATATATATATATATATATATATATATATATATCATTGTTTTATTTATATTTCATTTTTTCTTTATTTTTTGTTACTAAAAACTTTTGGGGGCCCAAAAATAATTACTTGTGGGACGGTTTTGGCCCACGGGCTGCCTGTTGCCGACTCCTAAGTTACAGGATTCAGTAAATGAATAAAACAACGAAATAATATCTGTGCATCAAAGTAGATGTTGAATAACAAGTGACATTGTTGATACTGAGGTGTGTGAAGATCATGATAGCATATAGCAATAGAAGTCAATCATAAGGAGACAGACAATCTCCGCTGCCAATGAGATTCCCTGCTGTCGTTCACACCCACTAGGCCACAGCTGTGGCTAAGAGGTGGGATCACCAGAAGTAAGGAGGTGTCACTCCAGGATGACCGCTAGAGAGGGGGTCAAGGGTCAGGGTTAACGGCAACATTAACTTCCTGGAAACGGTGTATCTGTTAATGTCCAAATTAGGAAGGAAGTTCTTTATCCATAGGACTGAAAGACTATAGCCTTGTACAACCATCCTGAAGTCTTGCGAGCTTACATTCTGATTCGCTACACAGATTCCAGCGGTCAGTGGATCAGGCTTTTGAAAGACGGTCTCATGTCTAGATTGTTTACTGAAACGGACTGGTGGGAAGAGCTTAGCTGCTTGCTGCTTGCTTCTGCTGGATCGGCATCAAGAGTATAGTACAGCTGGATCCAAGCATATCTCCACTTCTGTTAATGGATTCATCATGACTAATGTGAAGCTGTAAAAATATATTGTTAGGCAAAGAAAAGTAATTAGTGTGAGTAAGCTTAAAAGACAACATAAATGCAAATGAGGACACACCAATCCCACACATACACGCACGCACACATTCGCATGCACGCGCGCTCACACACATCTTAGGCACAACACACACATGTTTGTCTCTTTTGGTTAGAAGGACACTGACATTGTGATGGATTCAGCTTATAAGAGACTGACAGTTGGCAAGTTCACTTTCTCTTCCTACGACTCAATTAACTTAGACATGCCAGTCAAAACATCTATTATAAGCACGCACAAACACACACACACACACACACACACACACACACACACACACACACACCTCTTCTGGACACTTTCCCCAATCCCACGACTCAAATACTTTAGACGTGGCAGCGGTCTAAACAGCCGGCGGCCCTCTGCTCAATAACACAGAGTTAGGATAACACAGAGGCACTGGGACAGGCTGGCTGGGGATATGATGACACCAATTCACCTCACGTCACTCACAATACACGCCCAATGGCTTGAGAGGAGGGCTTGGACCATACAGTAAGACGCAATGACTGAGGTAGAAAGGCTGTCCCTTGGATCTACAGTAGTGAGTGAAATTGACTTCAAGATAAGAAGTACATTCTATTTATTTTTCAAATAATGGAATGTGTTTAATATCTTCTCTTTCTATTTTTGTCAATCGACATTTATTTATTTTTGTCAGAGATGTAACACAAATTCCCATTCTATGTTATGGTATCGGTCTTGATTGCTATGTCTTATTTGCATAGATTAATGTTTGTTGAATATAATGTGATACTGCCCAGCTATTAGTTGTGATACTCAAGGTGACAGATCTGGTGTCTGTGACTACAGTACATTAGATGAGTGGTCACCTTGGAGACAAGTATGGGAGTGAGTCAAAGAGTACAGCTACATACTGTAGCAACAACTCATTTAGAACTAGCATCCACTACTGCCTAAACCCAGTTCCAGGCCCCAGTGTTTGTGTGTGTGTGTTTGTGTATATGTGTGTGCATGCGTGCGTGCATTGGTGTGTTTGTCCTTGCTTGCTTGTGTGTGTGCATGCGTCAATTCAAATCTAATCACATTTTATTTGTCACATGCAACGAATACAGCTGATGTACTTTACCGTGAAAATGCTTGCTTAATAGAAGTTCCCAACAATACAGAGTTTAAAAATAAAAATACAATAGTTAACACAAGAGGAATAAAATAAAATACACAAGAATGGAGCTATATACAGGGTGTACCAGTACCAGATCAATGTGCAGAGGTATGAGGTATTTGAAGTAGATATTTACAAGAAGGTAGATATGTACAAGGCAGGGTAAAGTGACTAGGTATCAGGATAGATAATAATAAGAGCAAAATAAAGAACAGAGTAGCAGCAGAAAATGTTGAGTGTATGTGTGTTTGTGTTATGTCAGTCTGCGTGTGTGTGTTGTGTGTGTGGGCGTATGTAGTGTATGTGAATGTGTGTGGGTTTTGTGTGGGAGTGTCAATGTAGTGTGTGTGAGTGAGTGTGTATATGGTTTGTATATATAGTCTAGTGAGTGTGCGTGGGGTCAGTGCAAGATAGAGTCAGTGCAGATAGTTCGGGTAGCATTAATTGACTATTTAGCATTCTGGCTATTTAGCAGTCTTATGGCTTGGGGGTAGAAGCTGTCTCTGAGCCTGCTGGTCCGAGAGCCAATGCTCCGGTATTGGCAATTTTTGGGGCCTTCCTCTGACACCGCCTGATATAGAGGTCCTGGATGGCAGGGAGTTCAGCCCCAGTGATGTACTGGCCTGTACGCACCACCCTCTGTAGTGCTTTGCGGTCAAGGGCGATGCATTTGCCATACCAAGCGGTGATGCAGACAGTCAATATGCTCTTGATGGTGCAGCTGTAGAACTTTGAGCATCCAAGGGCCCATGGCACTTTTTTTTAGCCTCCTAAGGGGGAAGAGGAGTTGCAGTGCCCTCTTTACGACTGTGCAGGCATTTGTGGACCATGTTAAGTCCTTAGTGATGTGGACGCCAAGTAACTTGAAGCTCTTGACCCGCTTCACAACAGCCCAGTCGATATGGATGGAGGCCTGCTGTCCCCTTTTTCTCCGGTAATCCACGATCAGCTCCTTGGTCTTACTGACGTTGAGGGAGAGGTTGTTGTTCTATCACCACACTTCTAAGTCTCATCGCTGTCGGTGATCAGGCCTACCAGCGTCATGTCGTCAGCAAACATGATGATGGAGATGGCAGAGGTGTTGTTGCCTACTCTCACCACCTGGGGCCGGCCCGTCAGGAAGTCCAGGATCAAGTTGCAGAGGGAAGTGTTCTGTCCCAGGGTCCCTAGCTTGGTGATGAGCTTGGAGGGGACTATGGTGTTGAACACTGAGCTGTAGTCTATTAACAGCATTCTAACATATTTATTTCCCTTCTAGTCCAGGTGGGAGAGGGGCAGTGTGAAGTGTGCCCGTTTGTGTGTGTGAGTCAACCTGCAGAGGATGACAGAACTAACCTGACCGGCGATAATGTGCTTCCTCTATTTTCTCCCTAATATCCCAGATTCAAAATTAACTTTATTTTCTCCCTAATACTCCAGATTCAAAATTAACTATATTTTCTCCCTAATACCCCATATTCATAATTAGCTCTATTTTCTCTCTAATAACCCAGATTCAAAATTAACTCTATTTTCTCTCTAATACCCCAGATTCAAAAATTAACTATATTTTCTCCCTAATACCCCAATTCAAAATTAACTATATTTTCTCCCTAATGCCCCGGATTAATAATTAACTCTATTTTCTCCCTAATACCCCAGATTCAAAATTAACTATATTTTCTCTCTAATGCCTCAGATTCATAATTAACTATATTTTCTCCCTAATACCCCAGATTCAAAATTAACTATATTTTCTCTCTAATACCCCAGATTCAAAATTAACTATATTTTCTCCCTAATACCCCAGATTCAAAATTAACAGGCCAGAAGCTTCTACTCCGTTCTGCTCTGATGTCTCTGTTCACAAGGCCAATCACTGCGGGATAAGGCCAGAGAGCCTAGTGTACATTATAGTGAGGGCCTAATCAGCTAAGAGTAATAGCTGGTCCTATCTGGGGCTTGTGGTGGGCCCACTCAGCTGACCCACGCCATGCCTGCCAGGAATACATTGGGTGGAAATTGCTCCATGTCTCAGGCGGCAATTAGAGGGCCTCCCGTGGCGAAGAGGCAGACATGAACTAATAAAGGCTGCATTACACTTGCAAATGAGCATCCCAGCATTCCGTTCTCTCTCTCTCTCTCTCTCGCCCGCCTCACCCCCGAGCAGATGAACATCTATCATCCCCTTAACCCGAGGATGGGGGATGAGCGGGAAGGGATGGGGGGGGGGGGGGGGTGGGGGGGGCATGGGTGACCTTGAGGTAGATAAAAGGGACACCTCACGCCAAACCTTTAAAGTAATCTGGAGAGAGAAAATAGAAAGTCTAAGTCACAGCGCTCTACACTCTCTATGCGATTCATACATAGCAGCATCATCATCCTCTATGTCTGTCTGACTGTCTGACTGTTTGTCCGTCTGTCTGACTGACTTTCTGACTGTCTGACTGTCTGTCTGACTGTCTGACTGTTTGACTGTCTGACTGTCTGTCTGTCTGTCTGACTGGCTGTCTGACTGCAGAGGTCTGACCAAACACACATGACTTACTGGAACTGCACCTGATTGTAACTATGGTGATGGGCTAATGTGGTAATAGCCCAATGCTGAAAATGCGTCATCACAGGCAATATGGAATTCACAAACGCGTGCATGTGTGGTCTGGACCTCTTCTGTCGCTAAACATCTTTGACATCAATGACACCCCATCTAACAGTAGACACTATAACCTCTCTATTCTCCTCAATGACCTCACTCTATGGCTTTGTTTACATCCCTGAGCGTCATTATCAGTAGCGACATCACAGTTGCTTTCATTTCCATCATTATCATCACATCATTATCTCTTTACTCCCACAGACTCCTCTGAAAGGGCATTAGAGATGACCTTGTTACACGTTGACCTTTACGCCATGTCCACCAGATGCGCATGCGTTTTGCCTTATGTTGATTTTGCCGGATGTCTAATCCACATTTTCAGTACTTGACGAATATTCTTAGCAAGGCTGCAGAAAGGTTTGCAGCATGGAGGAGAAGGTCATTTTTGCCCTCTCTGGGTTTCCTGCCATGTTCGACCAAGCACCGATTGTTACCGGGATCTCCATGTAAAAAATGCTGCATGGAGGAGCATTGCCAATACTATTGGATTATCTGGAAAGTGGAAGCTAGGTCCTGGCAATTTCTTAGCTAAGCTATCTATCAAAGTGGTTAGCGTTGTAGTTAGATTGCTAGCTAGCTAACTGGCTTGACTGTTAGCTAGCTAATTCGTTTTTGGGTTGGTATTTTAAATATTGAGCAGGTAATCAAATGTATCTAGCTAGCTCAATTGAGAAACTGCTTTTCAATTAGCTATAAACTAGCTATTTGGAGTCTGTGTGTGTCTCTGTCGGTCTAGGCTTCTTTTGTAGATGTCTGGCCTAACTACACTAAACAAAAATATAAACGCTACATGTAAAGTGTTGGTCCCATGTTTCATGAGCTGAAATAAAAAATCCCAGAACATTTCCAGATGCACAAAAAGCTTATTTCTCTCAACTTTTGTGCACAAATTTGTTTACATCCCTGTTAGTAAGCATTTCTACTTTGCCAAGATAATCCATCCACCTGACAGGTGTGGCATATCAAGAAGTTGATTAAACAGCATGATCATTACACAGGTGCTCCTTGTGCTGGGGACAATAAAAGGCCACTTTAAAATGTGCAGTTTTGTCACACAACACAATGCCACAGATGTCTCAAGTTTTGAGGGAGCGTGCAATTGGCATGCTGACTGCAAGAATGTCCACCAGAGCTGTTGCCAGAGAATTTAATGTTCATTTCTCTACCATAAGCTGCCTCCAACGTCGTTTTAGAGAATTTGGCAGTACGTCCAACCGGCCTCCCAACCGCAGACCACGTGTAACCATGCCAGCCCAGGACCTCCACATCAGGCTTCTTCACCTGCAGGATTGTCTATTTCCGTCTGTAATAAAGCCCTTTTGTGGGGAAAAACTCATTATAATTGGTTGGGCATGGCTCCCCAGTGGGTGGGCCTATGCCCTCCCGGGCCCACCCATGGCTGCAACCTTGGCCAGTCATGTGAAATCCATAGATTAGGGCCTATTGAATTCATTTCAATTGACTGATTTCCTTATATGAACTGTAACTCAGTAAAATCTTTGAAATTGTTGCATGTTGTGTTTATATTTTTGTTCAGTATAGATAAAGAGAGCCTGTCTGTGTGTGTTAATAGATCTTTTACATTCTATTCTGACAGAGGATGAATGTAGGAAGAAGTAAAGAAATCTCAGAGATCATTACATTAAGGAGAAGAAAACTGAAAAGGATAAGCACAGGAGTGGGCAACACCGTCCCTCGCGATACAGTCACATAATGTCTCGTCCCACAAGTGGTAACATGACAGGGGAGCCATCTACAGTGCTATGAAAAAGTATTTGCCCCCTTTCTAATTTTCTCTATTTTTTGCATATTTTTCACCAACACAAACCCAGACATATCAACCTACTTAGAATGCTGTATCCACGACTAAAGGAACATGCCAGACACTTAACTACCACATATCTTGTTAATGACATCAGTATGCTTTGCTATGGCTAGCATCAGATTGTTTGAGGTTCCATGTGTCAGTGTTAACCATCACTCTCTTCTGCATTTATCAGATTCGCAGAGAGAACACCTTCACCTGTTCCAGGGCATTGGATTACCAAAAATACAAATAAAATATTGTGGAAGCATTGAAGTCTTTAAGTTTTGTCATTCATAAAATAGGAATCGTTTGGTTATTTTAAATATATCTACCAATATGCAGTGAAGGCGGTTGGCCAATTTTTTATTTTAAATTTTTTAAATTTTAAATGAGTGTTTAATTTTGATATTATATCTTATACACTTGTGTAAGGTTAGAATACATTTAAATGTATTTACTACCAAGCCCTTTATCAATTCAGTAAGTGCACTTATCAAGAAATGGGAACATACTGTATGGAGCCTCTGAGGGTTAAGTAGAGGAGGTACTGCATGTGTCATGTTGAGTAAGTCAGACAGCAGACATATGAATGGAAAATTGCTATTTTTACTTAGTAGGTGGCTCTTAAAAGAGCCTTTGGGTTTAAGGTGGCAATGATAACAGCTTTTGGGCTATTGGTTATGGATCAGACCACCGTGTGTTGCCACTCAACAGCTTCAGCTGCAGAGGAGAAGTATGGGGGACTGGGCTGAGATCTGCCCCGGGGAGTGGTGTGTCCTGTGGTAGCCCTAGGGTGCCTGCTTGAAGAACCTGCTTAAAGGCAGAGTTGCTCAGGGTCTCTCCATCACTGGCCTTGCCATAGGCACCCATATCAATCACCCGGAAGAGGTAGTTTGCATCCGCCACGGCAGGGAGAACAATGAAAAAGGACCCATTGTAATTGTGGTACATTGAGCCTGAGCAGGGTGGTGCCTGGATGATGATGACATGCTTGCCATTGATGGTCCCAACACAGTTGGGGAATTCCCACCTCTCCCTGAAATCTGCAGCAATGGCCTTCCAGTCATCCTCCTTTGAAACAGGTATATATTCCTCCACCAGACCTTCCCAGATGGCTGTTGCCATTGAGGAGACAATTCTCCCCACTGTGCAGTGACCCACACAGTAGCTGTAATAGATGGTATGGTAGGAATCACCTGTTGCAAGGAATCCACAAAGTAGGCAAACATTTATTATTATTATCAACAAAAAATTATAACAGATGAAAAGTTATTCTCCTATCAACCTACTGGTTTCATAGGCTGGCAGAGCTGCCAACAGACTGGCGCACACAAGGGCGCACTACAACAATGAATCTAGTTGGTTTCTATTCTTCTGTCACATTAATCTCTAGCAACATGTAACTGGTTGTTCCCATATAGAGTACTGATTTAAAATCAATAGCTTGCTCTGCACGAAACAACCCAACAGAATGGCATGCTAAATTACACACAGAACAGTTCTGTGCATAATTTTGCACGCCATTCTGCTGGCTGGTTTCGTGAAAACTAGCCAACAGGGCGCACTACCCAAGTGTAGTTATGAATTGTCCCTGTGCCTTAACTTACCGGAGGCAAATTGCCAGTCATTCAGCAGGCGATATGGGCTCCCCGTAATTTGTCTCCATCTTCCGAAGCAGATCCTCAAATTGGCACATACAGTCGTAGCTCCGAAACCAAGTGGCGGAACTCCCCATGCTGTTTTCAGGACCTGAGCAGGTTGTGCACCCAAACATACCTCCTCCTCTCTCTGTCCAGATTCCAGTACAGCAAAGCAGCCACAACTAGTTTCCTCAACCTTGGTCTCATGGTGGAATGACCAGAACTTTCCCTCTCAGCTATTTATATGACATTTTCCCACACAAATAGTTACATTTTGGAGGTATCATTTGGACCCTCCAAATAATCACACAAGCCTCTATAGCGATTGATGTATGACAAAACATAGGACAGATTACATTTTTATGTTTTTTATGTCTGCGAAGGCAAAAATCATATTCACCTGCAAAATGTATCAGTTCATCAGTTTTCAAAGATAGACTATAAAAGCACAATATAATATGCTGTAACTAACCAACTACACAATAGTCATAATTTGGCCTCTGTATGGTGTCACTCCCGCCATGGAACTTTAATGAACTTCCGTTTGTACCACTGCACTGTAAAGCAAAGCTCGAGCTGAAAATATTGAACGCATGCGGTACACAGAACGCACAGCAGCTTAGTGCGGCATCCCCAACTTAACGTTTGTGTCCTGCTACATTGACAATGAATGACTTCCGCCGGAATGCAAAGAATTCGATATATCTGCTGGACATGAGGAGTCAGAGTCGTGATCGCGCCGGAGCTTTATAGTCCACACTAGAGTAGGATGTTTCATTGAAGAGTAGGAAATTCTCTTTTTGTGTAGAGTACTGTTACTTTGTGAGGGTTTTGTGATACTCTCTTTTTGAAAGGTACACTCAGTGTGTTAAAGGTGTGGAGAGTGGACTCTGTGGAGAATTATACTCACTCTACAGAGGATGTTTGGAGGATACTGCACTCATGAAAGACACATACTCACTCACTCACTCAATTTGTAAAAGGCACGTATTATGCTTGTGAAGGGCACACATGAATTTTGTGAAGGGCACACTCACTCTCTTTATGAAAGGTATGCACTTTTAGAAAAATCCATATGCTAATCTAAAATCAATTCTGTTTTTCTGATTTACTGTACTTACTTATCTTTGTGTTCACACTTTCATTCTGTAGGGCATAGTCACTTTGTGTGTGTGGGTGGGAAGGTAGTCTCATACCATGCATAGACTACTGTCATGTAAAGGGCAGATTCAGCTACTTTGTCGAGGACACAGTCACTTTGTATAGGTCACTCAGCCCAATAATAAGTGATGGTTTGAGTTGTTTTTTATTTTTCTCCTCTGATTGACTTGATGTCTGGGGACACACAGACACTGGTCTCCAGTAGTAACGAACAGGCCTGCAGTCCACACTAAAGGTTACTGAGCTAGCCTGTGGAGAAAAAGGCCATCTATCATCACTCATCACTGTGTGTGTGTGTGTGTGTGTGTGATTGTGTGTGTGTGTGTTTGTGTGTGTGTTTGTGTGTGTTTGTGTGTGTGTGTGTTTGTGTGTGTGTGTTTGTGTGCGTGTGTTCGTGTGTGTGTGTTTGTTTGTGTGTGTGCGTGTGCGTGTGCTTGTTTGTGTAAGCGGTGGATGCCCCACACTTTGTACATACAAACTGTCATGTGTCTATACATTACATGCTGTGTGTGTGTTTGTGTGTGTTTGTGTGTGTGTGTTTGTGTTTGTGTGTGTTTGTCTGTTTGTGTGTGTGTGTGTGTTTGTGTATATGTGTTTGTGTTTGTGTGTGTTTGTGTGTGTTTCTATGTGTTTGTGTGTATTCGTGTGTGGCTGTTCACTGAGTATACAAAACATTAAGAACACCTGCTCTTTCCATGACATAGACTGACCAGGTGAATCCAGGTAAAAGCTGTGATCCCCTTATGGATGTCACTTGTTAAATCCACTTCAATCAGTGTAGATGAAGGGGAGGAGACAGGATAAAGAAGGATTTTTAAGCCTTGAGACAGTAGAAACATGGATTGTGTATGTATGCCATTCAGAGGGTGAATGGGCAATTCCACTCCAAGGTTTTTTACAGGAATGATAGAGGTAGAAAACACAGCTCAGATCATTACTCAAGCACAAACACACACATAGGTCACTGGCACACGTAAAAAGACAGGAACACACACACAGAGAATGACACACACATTCGCACACGCGTGCACGCACACAAGCACGCACACACACAGACCATGGCATTTTGCTTTAATGGGGAGGACGATCCAGAGCAGAGCAGCAGTGTGCGGCAATGTGTGTGTGAGTCAAAGCTGTGATCTGTGCTCTTTATCTGAACATAGCCATTCATTCATTTAGACTGGTGCTTCATTTGGTGCAATGGGGGAGGAGGGGAGCCATTTATCACTATGTGTCACCAGGCCACGCTCTATAATGCAAGTTGATTGGCTACTCCTTGTTTACATTGCTCTGGCCCAAAATGATACAAACACAGTTGGCAAATGTCCCGCATGACAATGGGTTCAACTATGTAATGGCATAGAATTAAGGCAGGCTATGAAGGCATACGATATCATGGTTGTTAAGCTTTACTGTAGAGGGCTATTCTGTCAAGCCCATAATCTACTTTATCACTCAACCAACCAAACAAATCATCAGGGACACTAGCTGACCAATTAAAAAGCTCTCAAGACCAACTACGCAAGTTGGTTGATCAGTTAGTCATCCAACCAAATCAATAAGATATTAAATCACCCACCCTCCTGACCGATCAGCTGAGCAACTGACCAGCCATAAACTAAACAACCATTCAATCCGGCCCATTCACTACACAGCCAATGACAGAAAGCAATTACTAACCAGACAGTGAGCCACCTATCTAGCCAACCCTGGAAAACTGCTCAGCAGATGTTAAAGAACATGGAGTGAAAGTTGTATAACAGTGAGGGGGCTATTCAAGTGAATATCATGTTTATGTAAAATCCATATACTCTCGTGAAGGCATGATCTCAGCAGTAGAGAGGGTGATATATTTAAGGGGGGGGGGGGGGGGGGGTAAAGAAAGAGAAAGAGGAATGAAGATGGAAGAGTAGGATAGAGAAAGAGAGTAAGAATGGACAGAGAAAGAGAAAGGAAGTGTGGAGAAAGGGAGAGAGTGTGATAGTGAGAGAAAGAGAGAGAGAGAGAGAGAGAGAGAGAGAGAGAGAGAGAGAGAGAGAGAGAGAGAGAACAGTATTGGTACAAGGCAACCCCAAACAGTTTCAGCTGGACTTTCACCTAATCAAAGAAATAGCTAAGCAGGAGAAGCTCTCCCTTGAGAAAGATACCCCCACCCCGAGCGGGTCAGACCAGATCTCTTCATTATATAACCCTACTGACGAGCAACCCCAAATGGAAAGTCAACCTCCCAGCACAGAGTACCACTCCCTCATTGAAATGAAGGATAAATTCACCCAGCTGGAGGTAAGGCCGGTGGAGCTGGAACAGCAGATGAACACACTCCAGTCAGCACAAAAAATGGTCCAGCTCAGCCACACCCCCTCAACCAGACCCGGAGAGCTGGAGGTGGAGAGAGACATATCTGCACTCTGGACTGTGATGAGACAACATCAGCAGGAGAAAGAGCAGGAGCAGGAGGAGAACAGAGCACTAGAGGAGACGATCAGAGTGCTGGAGGAAAAGGTGAGAACGATGACAGGTGACAGAGAACAACCCATTAGAGAGCTGGCGACCCCCGCAGAGAAGCCAGCAGGACAGCCCACCTCAGATCCTGACCAAAGTCTCGACACCACAGCAGAACCGTCCACCCTAGACCCTGACCATAGCCTCGACATCACAACCGGACAATCAAATCCAAGATGGCGTAGCAGTGCAGTCTTGTTTTAATCGTGTGTCTGTAAATAGCCTGTAAATACCCTGTTTTTTTGTATTTTTCGTACATATTTCCCTATCAGACTTTTCATCCTTCTACAAAATATACTTTCCTGCAACCCGCCTCACTCAATGTGGAACGGATTCTATTATAGACTTACCTTTTATCACCAGTTGAAACTAGCTAGCCAGCTAACTAGCTACTTTCTATTAGCCACAGTTAGCGGTATTTCACCCAGAACATTGGATTTTTCTGCCGGAATAATTTAATCACTGGACATTAATCACCGAATCGCAACTAGCTAGCCGCAACCGAATGGATGTTGCTGATTGGCTAATCACCACTGCCCCCATTGCAAGCACCAGTTAGCCTCGAGCTAGCCTAGAGCCAGGCCCATATCCCGGCTATCTACCTCTTGGTCTACCGGACGGGAGTAGCCAGCTAACTAGCTACTTGCTATTAGCTACCGTTAGCGGTTTTTCACCATTGTCCGTGGCCTGCACCACCTACCAGCCAGCTCTAGCCTGGACTATAATTCGGCCAGTCTGCACTGTCTGCACAGCGCGTTATCAACCCAGAACATATCGGTTTTTCTGCCGGAATCACTGAATCACTGGACCTTTAACACCGGATTCATCGCTACCAGCTAGCTGCAACAATATTGCCGTTGTGGTTTGGCTAATCAGCCTGAGCTAGCTTTGAGCCAGGCCCATGAGTTGAGCCAGGCCCATCTCCCGGCTATCTACCTCTCTGTCAACCGGACGGGACCACCTAGTGTTGACACGGAGCCCCGCCGATCCAACACGACTGGTCTGCCGACAAAATCGTCTGATGTGGTTACAACAGGCTTCCTGTTACGACGTCGACCACGAAGATTCCATCTGCTAGCCCCGGCCTGCTAGCACACGCTAGCCGTGGCCTCTTGCTCGCTAGTGCTTTTGCAGCCCCCGAACTACCTCCGAACTATCCTATTGCTGTTCACCGGACCTTATGATATCTCAGCTATACAGCTGATGCCTGCTGGACTGTTCCTTTTTACGGTACCGCATCCTGTTTATGTTTAGCCTCAGCCCAAACTGTGTCGCCATTACCAGCTGTTGTCTTAGCTCTCTCAAATTACACCTGTGATTGCTTTATGCCTCTCTCCCATGTCAATATGGTTTGCTTATTGCTGTTTCGGTTATTTCTTATTGTACTATTTCACTGTAGATCCCCCAGCCAGGATCTCAGCGATCACTGCCTTATTGCCTGCATCCGTAACGGGTCCACGGTCAAACGACCACCCCTCATCACTGTCAAACGCTCCCTAAAACACTTTAGCGAGCAGGCCTTCCTAATTGACATGTCCCAGGTATCCTGGATGGATATAGATCTCATTAAGTCAGTAGAGGATGCCTGGTTGTTCTTTAAAAGTAATTTCCTCTCAATCTTAAATAAAGATGCCCCATTCAAAAACCCCTGGTTCTCCTCAGACTTGACTGCCCTTGACCAGCACAAAAACATCCTGTGGCGTACTGCATTAGCATCAAATAGCCCCCACAATATGAAACTTTTCAGGGAAGTTAGAAACCAATATACACAAGCAGTTAGGAAAGTAAAGGCAAACTTTTTCAAACAGAAATTTGCATCCTGTAGCACTAACTCCAAAAAGTTTTGGGACACTGTAAAGTCCATGGAGAGCACTTCCTCCCAGCTGCCCACTGCACTGAGGCTAGGAAACACTATCACCACCGATAAATCTACAATAATCGAGAATTTCAACAAGCATTTTGCTACGGCTGGACATGCGTTCCACCTGGCTACCACTACCCCGGCCACCAGCTCTGCACCCTCCGCTGCAACTTGCCCATGCCCCCCCCCCCCGCTTCTCCTTCACACAAATTCAGACAGCTGATGTTCTGAAAGAGCTGCACAATCTGGACCCCTACAAATCAGCTGGGCTAGACAATCTGGACCCTTTCTTTCTAAAACTAGCCGCCGAAATTGTCGCAACCCCTATTACTAGCCTGTTCAACCTCTCTTTCGTAACGTCTGAGATCGCCAGAGATTGGAAAGCTGCCGCGGTCATCCCCCTCTTCAAAGGGGGTGACACTCTAGATCCAAACTGTAACAGACCTATATCCATCCTGCCCTACCTTTCGAAAGTTTTTAAAAGCCAAGTTAACAAACAGATCACCGACCATTTCGAATCCCACCGTACCTTCTCCGCTATGCAATCCGGTTTCCGAGCTGGTCATGGGTGCACTTCAGCCATAATAGACAGTACTGTGCAGCCGTCTTCATCGACCTGGCCAAGGCTTTCGACTCTGTCAACCACCGCATTCTTATTGGCAGACTAAATAGCCTTGGTTTCTCAAATGACTGCCTCGCCTGGTTCACCAACTACTTCTCAGATAGAGTTCAATGTGTCAAATCGGAGGGCCTGTTGTCTGGACCTATGGCAGTCTCTATGGGGGTGCCACAGGGTTCAATTCTTGGGCCAACTCTTTTCTCCATGTATATCAATGATGTCGCTCTTGCTGCTGGTGACTCTCA
This sequence comes from Coregonus lavaretus, assembly GCF_964263955.1. Classification (NCBI taxonomy): domain Eukaryota; kingdom Metazoa; phylum Chordata; class Actinopteri; order Salmoniformes; family Salmonidae; genus Coregonus; species Coregonus lavaretus. The sequence goes on along the minus strand of NW_028165554.1, from coordinate 10,959 downwards.
GAACCACCTCTACGCAGACGACACCATTTTGTATACATCTGGCCCTTCATTGGACACTGTGTTAACAAACCTCCAAACGAGCTTCAACGCCTTACAACACTCCTTCAGTAGCCTCCAACTGCTCTTAAACACTAGTAAAACTAAATGCATGCTCTTCAATCGAACGCTGCTGGCACCCGCCCACCCGACTAGAATCACTACTCTCGACGGGTCTGACCTAGAGTATGTGGACAACTACAAATATCTAGGTGTCTGGTTAGACTGTAAACTCTCCTTCCAGACTCACATTAAGAATCTCCAATCCAAAGTTAAATCCAGAATCGGCTTCCTATTTCGCAACAAAGCCTCCTTCACTCATGCTGCCAAACATGCCCTCGTAAAACTGACTATCCTACCAATCCTTGACTTCGGCGATGTCATTTACAAAATAGCCTCCAACACTCTACTCATCAAATTGGATGTAGTCTATCACAGTGCCATCCGTTTAGTCTCCAAAGCCCCATACACTACCCACCACTGTGACCTGTACGCTTTTGTTGGCTGGTCCTCATTACATGTTCGTCGTCAAACCCACTGGCTCCAGGCCATCTATAAATCACTGCTAGGCAAATCCCTGCCTTATCTTAGCTCATTGGTCACCATAGAAACACCCACCCGTAGTATGCGCTCCAGCAGGTATATCTCACTGGTCATCCCCAAAGCCAACACCTCCTTTGGCCGCCATTCCTTCCAGTTCTCTGCTGCCAATGACTGGAACGAATTGCAAAAATCTCTGAAGCTGGAGACTCTTATCTCCCTCACTAACTTTAAGCATCAGTTGTCAGAGCACCTTACCGATCACTGCACCTGTACACAGCCCATCTGAAATTAGCCCACCCAACTATCTGTGCCACTAACTGTGCCACTAGATCCTGGTTCGAATCCAGGCTCTGTCGCAGCCGGCCGCGACCGGGAGACTCATGGGCGGCGCACAATTGGCCCAGCGTCGTCCAGGGTAGGGGAGGGAATGGCCGGCAGGGATGTAGCTCAGTTGGTAGAGCATGGCGTTTGCAACGCCAGGGTTGTGGGTTCGATTCCCACGGGGGGCCAGTATAAAAAAATAAATACAAAATATGTATTCACTAACTGTAAGTCGCTCTGGATAAGAGCGTCTGCTAAAATGACAAAAAAAAAAATATATATCCCTATATTGTTATTTATTTTGCTCATTTGCACCCCAGTATCTCTATTTGCACATAATCTCTTGCACATCTATCATTCCAGTGTTAATACTAATTGTAATTATTTTGCACTATGGCCTATTTATTGCCTTACCTCCATAACTTGGTACATTTGCACACACTGTATATATATTTTTTGTTGTATTTATTGACTTTATGTTTTGTTTTACCACATATGTAACTCTGTGTTGTTGTTTTTATCGCACTGCTTTGCTTTATCTTGGCCAGGTCGCAGTTGTAAATGAGAACTTGTTCTCAACTGGCTTACCTGGTTAAATAAAGGTTAAATAATTAAAAAATAAAAATGAAGAACCCCAAGCCCAGGGGATCCCACCCCCTCTGAGCACCCCCCCCCCCCCCCTGTCAGCCACCCTGATAGCCCTCCTGACGACCCCCCCACACCCACTGAGGACATACACAAGCCACAGATTGCACTCGATATGGACTCAAACAGGAAATACATACAAGAAAATACACTTTTTCCCAAACACACAGTGTCTAAACTCTGGTGTCCAAACACCCAGCGGGCCCTAGACCTTCTGTCTGAGGACCAACTAGGGTCACCCAGCCAAATAATAATACACACAGGCACAAACGACCTGAGAACACAGCAGGAAAGGGTGGCCACAGCACTCAAGGGAGTGATTGAAAAAGCTTCTTCTACTTTCCCCAATGCACAATTGGTTATCTCCACCCTGAATCCACGAAAAGACTTCCACCCTGCTACCATACAGTGGGTAAACGCAAGTATTCCCCTACCTGGCCCACCACTCTACCCTGGACATGAACGCTCTTTACGACCAGGTCCACCTATGCAAGGCAGCAGTGCCCACCTTCGCCCGGACCCTAAAGGACATCGCCCTCAACCGCATCCCCAACACCTCACACAGGCAACCATGCCCACACCCCATTTAGGCCCCCTCAGATCAGACCTATGCCCCTCCTGCCCACCCCATGCCCCCCACTTCCGCAAAGGGGGCCTCAACACACATACACCCAGGCCGTGAGCAGGCAAACAGGCCCAACCCCCGCTCTTACACTAGCCCAAGCCAATGGCATGTACCAGATGCTCAGCAGGCTCTGCTCACACCTATGGTCTGAGGCCAAACCACACGACTAACAACATTGGACACTTTATGGAGCACAAAACCTTCATTATCTCATCCTGGAATATCCAAGGCCTGAGGTCATCTGCCTTTGGCCTAAAGAGCAGGAACCTGGACTTCACCAAAGAAATCAGCAATACAGACATTGTCATCCTACAAGAAACATGGTATAGAGGAGATGGACCCACTGGTTACAGAGAGCTGGTAGTCCCATCCACCAAACTACCAGGTGTGAAACAGGGAAGGGACTCAGGAGGTATGCTAATTTGGTATAGAGCAGACCTAACACACTCTATTCAATGAATCAAAACAGGAACATTTTACATGGCTAGAAATTCTAAAGGAAATGATCTCAACAGAGAAAAATGTCCTCCTTTATGTGCTTACCTATATCTCCCCACTAGAATCCCCATACTTTAATGAAGACAGCTTCTCCATCCTGGAGGAGGAAATCAATCATTCCAGGCCCAGGGACATGTACTAGTCTGTAGCAACCAAAATTTTTATTTATTTATTTATTTCACCTTTATTTAACCAGGTAAGCCAGTTGAGAACAGGTTCTCATTTACAACTGCGACCTGGCCAAGATAAAGCAAAGTAGTGCAATAAAAACAACACAGAGTTACATATGGGGTAAAAAAAAACATAAAGTCAGAAATACAACAGAAAATATATATACAGTGTGTGCAAATGTAGCAAGTTATGGAGGTAAGGCAATAAATAGGCTATAGTGCAGAATAATTACAATAGTATTAACACTGGAATGCTAGATGTGCAAGAGATTATGTGCAAATAGAGATACTGGGGTGCAAAAGAGCAAATTAAATAACAATATAGGGATGAGGTAGTTGGGTGGGCTAATTACAGATGGGCTGTGTACAGGTGCAGTGATCGGTAAGGTGCTCTGACAACTGATGCTTAAAGTTATTGGGGGAGATAAGAGTCTCCAGCTTCAGAGATTTTTGCAATTCGTTCCAGTCATTGGCAGCAGAGAACTGGAAGGAATGGCGGCCAAAGGAGGTGTTGGCTTTGGGAATGACCAGTGAGATATACCTGCTGGAGCGCAGACTGCGGGTGGGTGCTGCTATGGTGACCAATGAGCTAAGATAAGGCGAGGATTTGCCTAGCAGTGATTTATAGATGGCCTGGAGCCAGTGGGTTTGACGACGAACATGTAGTGAGGACCAGCCAACAAGAGCGTACAGGTCACAGTGGTGGGTAGTGTATGGGGCTTTGGAGACAAAACGGATGGCACTGTGATAGACTACATCCAATTTGCTGAGTAGAGTGTTGGAGGCTATTTTGTAAATGACATCGCCGAAGTCAAGGATCGGTAGGATAGTCAGTTTTACGAGGGCATGTTTGGCAGCATGAGTGAAGGAGGCTTTGTTGCGAAATAGGAAGCCGATTCTAGATTTAACTTTGGATGCCAGAACTGGACAAGAACCTGACACCCTCAGCACACAGGGGGACAAACACATACCTGGAGGTGACAGCATTCCCTCCCCCATATGCACCTCTAGGCACAACTACGACAACATAACCAACAAAAACGGGTCACAACTCCTGCAGCTCTGTTGCACGCTGGGTATGTACATAGTCAATGGTAGGCTTCGAGGGGACCCCTATGGTAGGTACACCTATAGCTCATCTCTTGGCATTAGTACTGTAGACTACTTTATCACTGACCTCAACCCAGAGTCTCTTAGAGCGTTCACAGTCAGCCCACTGACACCCCTATCAGATCACAGCAAAATCACAGTCTACTGAGCAATACTCAATAATGAGTCATCAAAGCCAAAGGATCTGAATAATATTAAGATACGCTATAGATTTCCTTTTTAGTCATTTAGCAGATGCTCTTATCCAGAGCGACTTACAGGAGCAATTAGGGTTAAGTGCCTTGCTCAAGTGCACATCGACACATTTTTCACCTAGTCGGCTGGGGATTAGAGCCAGTGACCTTTCGTTCATTACTGGCACAACGCTCTGAACCACTAAGCTACCTGCCGCCTTAGATGAAAGGACAGTAGTGTGGAAACCTACCAAAAAACAATTAGGCAACAACAAATTCAATCCCTTTTAGACAACTTCCTGGACAAAACGTTTCACTGTAATATTCAAGGTCTAAACTTGGCAGTAGAAAACCTAAACAGTATATTTCACCTCTAAGCTTCCCTATCAAATCAAAAAAATTCAAACAGAAAGCCAAAGAACATTTACAACAATGACAAATGAAGAATGCAAAAACCTAAGAAAGAAATTGTGAAACCTATCCAACCAAAAACATAGAGACCCAGAAAACCAGAGTCAAAGCCTTCACTATGGTGAATCACTAAAACAAGTTACAGAAATACACTACGGAAAAAGGAAGAACAGCACGTCAGAAATCAGCTCAATGTAACTGAAGAATCCATAGACTTTAACCACTTCTGGGAAAATTGGAAAACACTAAACAAACTACAACACGAAGAGTTATCTATCCAAAACGGAGATGTATGGGTAAACCACTTCTCCAATCTTTTTGGCCCTATAACAAAGAACAAATAGCAAAAACATACACATGATCAAATACAAATCTTAGAATCAACTATTAAAGACTACCAGAACCCACTGGATTCTCCAATTACATTGAATGAACTACAGGACAAAATACAAACCCTCCAACCCAAAAAGGCCTGTGGTGTTGATGGTATCCTCAATGAAATGATAAAATATACAGACCACAAATTCCAATTGGCTATACTTAAACTCTTTAACATCATCGTTAGTTCTGGCATCTTCGCCAATATTTGGAACCAAGGACTGATCACCCTAAATTTGACAAATTTGACCCCAATAACTACTGTGGGATATGCGTCAACAGCAACCTTGGGAAAATCTTCTGCATCATCATTAACAGCGAACTCATACATTTCCTCAGTGAAAACAATGTACTGAGCAAATGTCAAATTGGCTTTTTCCCAAATTACCATACGACAGACCACGTATTCACCCTGCACACCCTAATTGACAAACAAACAAACCAAAACAAAGGCAAAGTCTTCTCATGCTTTGTTGATTTCAAAAAAGCTTTTGACTCAATTTGGCATGAGGGTCTGCTATACAAATTGATGGAAAGTGGTGTTGGGGGAAAAACATACAACATTATAAAATCCATGTACACAAACAACAAGTGTGCGGTAAAAATTTGCAAAAAACACACACATTTCTTTCCACAGCGCCGTGGGGTGAGACAGGGATGCAGTTTAAGCCCCACCATCATCAACATATATATCAACGAATTGGCGAGGGCATTAGAACAGTCTGCAGCACCTGGCCTCACCATACTAGAATCTGAAGTCAAATGTCTACTGTTTGCTGGTGATCTGGTGCTTCTCTCCCCAACCAAGGAGGGCCTACAGCAGCACCTAGATCTTCTGCACAGATTCTGTCAGACCTGGGCCCTGACAGTAAATCTCATTATGAAAAAGATAATGGTGTTCCAAAAAAGGTCTAGTTGCCTGGACCACAAATACAAATTCCATCTAGACATCGTTGCCCTCTAGACCTCGGCCTAAACATCAGCGCCACAGGTAACTTCCACAAAGCTGTGAACGATCTGAGAGGCAAGGCAATAAGGGCCTTCTATGCCATCAAAAGGAACATAAATTTGACATACCAATTAGGATCTGGCTAAAAATACTTGAATCAGTTGTAGAACCCATTGCCCTTTATGGTTGTGAGGTCTGGGGTCCACTCACCAACCAATAATTCACAAAATGGGACAAACACAAAATTGAGACTCTGCATGCAGAATTCTGCAAAAATATACTCAGTGTACAACGTAAAACACCAAATAATGCATGCCGAGCAGAATTAGGCTGATAACCGCTAATTATCAAAATCCAAAAAAGAGCCGTTAAATTCTACAACCACGTAAAAGGAAGCGATATCCAAACCTTCCACAACAAAGCCATCACCTACAGAGAGATGAACCTGGAGAAGAGTCCCCTAAGCAAGCTGGCCCTGGGGCTCTGTTCACAAACGTAAACAGACCCCACAGAGCCCCAGGACAGCAACACAGTTAGACCCAACCAAATCATGAGAAAACAAAAAGATAATTACTTGACACATTGGAAAGAATTTACAAAAAAACTGAGCAAACTAGAATGCTATTTGGCCCTAAACAGAGAGTACACAGTGGCAGAATACTTGACCACTGTGACTGACCCAAAATTAAGTAAATATTTGACTATGTAAAGACTCAGTGAGCATAGCCTTGCTATTGAGAAAGGCCGCCGTAGGCAGACCAGGCTCTCAAGAGAAGACAGGCTATGTGCAGGCTGCCAACATAATGAGGTGGAAACTCAGCTGCACTTCCTAACTTCCTGCCAAATTTATGACCATATTAGAGACACATACTTCCCTCAGATTACACAGACCCACAAAGAATTTGAAAACGAATCAAATTTTGATAAACTCCCATATCTATTGGGTGAAATACCACAGTGGGCCATCACAGCAGCAAGATTTGTGACCCTATTGCCACAAGAGAAGGGCAACCAGTGAAGAACAAACACCATTATAAATACAACCTATATTTATGTTTATTTCTTTTCCTTTTTGTACTGTAACTACTTGCACATCATTACAACACTGTATATAGGCATAATATGACACTTGAAATGCCTTTATTCTTTAATGTTAATTTTTTAAATCGTTAATTCACTTTTGTTTATCATCTATTTCACTTGCTTTGGCAATGTAAACGTATGTTTTTCATGCCAATAAAGCCCCTTAAATTGAAATGTTATTGAATTGAAGGAGAGAGAGAGAGAGACAGAGAGAGAGAGAGAGAGAGTGGGTGTAGAGCTAGGGGGACAGATCATCAGGCTTTGCCAAATGTCTGCCCCCGATATCTTCTCATGGGAGGTGGCGATGGGGTGAGGTTGTATTTCTCTAAGCGGGAAGTAAGCTTGGCTTCTTCTTTATATGGTGTCGAGTAAAGATTCAACCATGTATTTAGATTGTAGGTAGGTATTGTAGTTAGGTATTGTAGGTAGTTTATCTAGGTATTATTGTAGGTAATTATTGTAGGTAAGTATTGTATTCGGCTGAGCCCGGTGAAGCACGAGGCTAGCTAACCCACTACCTGGACCAATAAAGCTAGCTAGCTAGTGGGTAGCTACTGTTTTTTTTATTTTATTTTTTTATTTAACCTTTATTTAACCAGGTAAGCCAGTTGAGAACAGGTTCTCATTTACAACTGCGACCTGGCACTATTAGCAACTGTGGATAGTTGTTTCCAATGTTATTTCACACTTAAGAGTACCTGTAATTATCTACCTACCATTCAGCTGTTTTTCTAACCTCATTATCTGCAGCGTTAACATTAGGTAGTTAGTAGCTACTGTACTCGAAATGTAGCTAGCTTGTTGCTACCTGGATAGCTAACTAAACAATAGCTGGAAAGACCTAGCTGTAATGTTTGGACATTTCTTTTAATTTTAAATGTACATACTGGTAACCAGAGTCGTTCAAAAGGAATTCAAGACATGGGTGACTAGTTAACGTAAGCTTGGCTCTCTCTGTGTGTTTCATACCGTGGGAGGATGGGTTGGTTCGTTGACAGAGAGCAATGGCTAGCTAATATGCTAACTATTCTAGCTAGCTAACTAACTGGCTGAATAAGTTGATGACTGTCAAAACAAACCCCAAAACTTTAAACAACGTTAGACACGGACACGAATGATCTGTTTAGCGTGTTAACACACTATTGGTAGTTTGTTGTAACTGTCACAAGCTGATGTGGATGCGGTGTTGGAGTCAGGCGCAGGACACAGAAGCTTAGACGAAACGACTTTAATTGTCACAAAGACAATAACAAAAATAACGGGCCTCAAACACAGGAGGCGAGCGATTACGCAAACAGTGCGTAAAAACACTAACTACTAGAGCACAATAAAGATACACCAACGGACAGGCGGACAACAACACACAACTGCAAACAAAACCAAAGGAAACTTATAGGTGACATAATCAATACATAAGACGAAACAGGTGCACCAACAAGACAAAACCAAACAAACATAGAGAACATCAAGCGGAGCTAGTACTCCGGGGACGACGAACGCCGAAGCCTGCCCGAACAAGGAGGAGGAGCAGTCTCGGCGGAATTCGTGACAGTACCCCCCCCCCCCCCTTGACGCACGGCTCCAGCCGTGCGCCGACCCCGGCCTCGTGGACGGCCAGGAGGACGTGGAGCAGGGCGCGTAGGATGACTACGGTGGAACTCAGTCAGGAGTGATGGATCTAAAATGTCCCTCCTAGGCACCCAGCACCGTTCCTCCGGACCGTACCCCTCCCACTCCACGAGATATTGTAGACCCCCCATCCGACGTCTCGAATCCACGATAGACCGGACTGAGTACGCCGGAGCCCCCTCGATGTCCAGTGGGGGCGGAGGGGTCTCTCTTATCTCACTGTCCTGGAGTGGACCAGCTACCACCGGCCTGAGGAGAGACACATGGAACGAGGGGTTAATGTGATAGTCATTAGGCAGTTGCAACTTGTAACACACCTCGTTCAATCTCCTCAGGACTTTAAATGGCCCCACAAACCGCCGGCCAAGCTTCCGGCAGGGCAGGCGAAGGGGCAGGTTTCGAGTCGAGAGCCAGACTCGATCTCCAGGTGCGTATACTGGACCCTCACTGCGGTGGAGATCGGCGCTCGCCTTCTGCCTGCGGATGGCCCGCTGCAGATGTACGTGTGCAGCGTTCCACGTCTCCTCCGAGTGCCGAAACCACTCATCCACTGCAGGAGCCTCGATCTGGCTCTGATGCCATGGTGCCAGAACCGGCTGATACCCTAACACGCACTGGAAAGGGGTCAGGTTAGTAGAGGAGTGGCGAAGAGAGTTCTGGGCAATCTCTGCCCAAGGGATATACCCCGACCACTCCTCCTGCCGGCCCTGGCAATATGATCTCAGAAACCTACCCACATCCTGGTTCACTCTCTCCACCTGCCCATTACTCTCAGGGTGGAAACCCGAGGTAAGGCTAACCGAGACCCCCAAGCGTTCCATGAACGCCCTCCAGACTCTAGAGGTGAATTGGGGACCCCGATCAGACACTATATCCTCTGGAACCCCGTAGTGCCGGAAGACGTGGGTGAACAAAGCCTCAGCGGTCTGTAGGGCAGTAAGGAGACCCGGCATTGGGATGAGACGACAGGCCTTAGAGAACCGATCCACAACAACCAGAATAGTGGTATTCCCCTGAGAGTGGGGAAGGTCCGTGACAAAGTCCACCGAGAGGTGAGACCACGGCCGTTGTGGAACGGGCAGGGGTTGTAACTTCCCCCTGGGCAGGTGTCTAGGCGCCTTACACTGAGCGCACACCGAGCAGGAGGAGACATAAACCCTCACATCCCTAGCCAATGTTGGCCACCAGTACTTAACACTAAGGCAGTGCACTGTCCGGCCAATACCTGGATGTCCAGAGGAGGGTGACGTATGAGCCCAATAAATGAGACGATCACGGACCTCGAGCGGCACGTACGTCCGACCCACTGGACACTCTGGGGGAGTAGGGTCGGTGCGTAACGCCCGCTCAATTTCCGCATCGACCTCCCATACCACCGGTGCCACCAGACAAGACTCCGGCAGTATGGGAGTGGGCTCAACGGACCTCTCCTCTGTGTCATACCGCCGGGACAGGGCGTCTGCCTTACCGTTCTGGGACCCTGGGATGTAAGTGATCTTAAAAACGAACCGGGTCAGAAACATGTTCCACCTAGCCTGACGAGGGTTCAATCTCCTAGCTGCCCGGATGTACTCCAGGTTACGATGGTCAGTCAGAATGAGAAAAGGGTGTTGAGCCCCCTCAAGCCAATGCCTCCACACCTTTAGGGCTTGAACCACGGCTAACAGCTCCCTGTCCCCTACGTCATAATTACGTTCCGCCGGGCTGAGCTTTTTAGAATAAAAAGCGCAGGGACAGAGTTTAGGAGGCGTGCCGGAGCTTTGCGACAGTACTGCCCCAATACCGGCCTCTGACGCGTCCACCTCTACCTGGAACGCTAAAGCGGGGTCCGGGTGCGCCAGCACCGGAGCCGAAGTGAACAGGTCCTTCAGTTTACTAAATGCTCTGTCCGCTTCAGCCGACCACTGCAAACGCACCGGGCCCCGCTTCAGCAGGGAAGTAATGGGAGCTGCTACCTGTCCAAAACCCCGGATAAACCTCCGGTAGTAATTGGCAAAACCCAAAAACTGCTGCACCTCTTTAACAGTGTTTGGGGTTTGCCAGTTACGCACGGCTGACACACGGTCAATATCCATCTTCACCCCTGACGCGGACAACCGATGACCCAAGAAGGAGATGGACTCCTTGAAAAACAGACATTTCTCTGCCTTGACATACAAGTCATGCTCCAACATCCTACCCAACACTCGGCGCACCAGGGCTACATGCTCGGCTCGTGTAGAAGAGTACACTAGGATGTCGTCGATGTACACTACCACACCCTGCCCATGCAGATCCCGGAAGATCTCGTCCACAAATGATTGGAAGACTGAAGGAGCATTCATTAACCCGTATGGCATGACAAGATACTCATAATGACCTGAGGTGGTACTAAATGCCGTCTGCCAT